>NW_025945209.1:0-115042 GCF_000764305.2 Hyalella azteca | reverse complement strand
GCAGTAGATCCCGTTAGAACGCAGTAGATCCCGTTAGAACGCAGTAGATCCCGTTAGAACGCAGTAGATCCCGTTAGAACGTAGTAGATCGCGTTAGAACGCATTAGATCGCGTTAGAACGCATTAGATCGCGTTAGAACGCATTAGATCGCGTTAGAACGCATTAGATCGCGTTAGAACGCATTAGATCGCGTTAGAACGCAGTAGATCGCGTTAGAACGCAGTAGATCGCGTCAGAACGCAGTAGATCGTGTTAGAACGCAGTAGATCCCGTTAGAACGCAGTATATCCCGTTAGAAAGCAGAAGATCCCTTTAGAATGCAATAGATCGCGTTGGAACGCAATAGATCGCGTTAGAACGCAATAGATCGCGTTAGAACGCAACAGATCGCGTTAGAACGCAACAGATCGCGTTAGAACGCAACAGATCGTGTTAGAACGCAGTAGATCCCGTTAGACCGCAATAGATCCCGTTAGAACGCAGTAGATCCCGTTAGACCGCAATAGATCCTGTTAGAACGCAGTAGATCCCGTTATAACGCATTAGATTGTGTTAGAATAAATAATAGATTGCTGATCAATCCATGTATTTTATGATCGGTCGATTTAAGGACGAGGTAGCTGATGGAAAGCTTGAAAAAACGAGCTGAAAGGCCCTACTCTACAGCCTGGGTCCATGCAAATATTGTTTTCATACAAATTAGCTAGATATTGAAATCTTGTAATAGATAATGAAACATATTCTTTGGTGTGACTGCTATTGGGAGTCTTGGGTCAGTCTGAGATACACGTTAGTACATAGCCTAATTATTTTCAATCTTGCAGAGTGTTGATCATCAAGAGGCGTCACTTCATGTACAAGCTTGGAGCCATGAATCTATCTAAGAGAGATATTTTGGCTTATTTTGAGTATGAAACTTTGCTTCTTGAACTTATTGGCGTGAGAAGAAAGGTACGTTATTTGATGAGTTTTGTTTTGTTAACTCCATTTTGATTAAGTTTGAACTTGTGCTAATCTGTGCCATTAGGTAAAGGTGCAAGTATAATTTATATCTCTGTATTTAATCTGAAGGTGAACAAAGAACATACCATGTTATATTGATCATTCAACTAAATATTTTTCACAATGATTTCTGCACAAGCATCAACCTTTATTAATCTAATAGTTTGGTGGTTTTATGTTTTTATTTTTTGCATTGTGCTTATGTTGACCATAAAAATATTGATACATTTTTATTACTAATTTGGTCAAAATGAATGAAATTGTACTTTTTTTCAACATTATTACTCATGAAATCATATTGAATATTCACTGTAGTGTACTGTAGTAAATATCTATATATATTTAAAGCATTATCTATATGATAGGGGTTTAAATTTGGCTTTTGTAAAACTTTTTTCCCAAAACTTTATGCAATGCCATTGTTTTCAGAAAATGCGAATGTTTGAGAAAGTTCCACAGATTGAACACTGTATTTTCAAAAGACTTCACAAGCTGCTTAGTTTGGCTACACAACGCTTTCCTCATGACTTGCAACTATGGGAAAAGAGGATCCGTTTCTGCAAGAGCATTGGCTTCCCGACAGTTGTAAGTTCAAAATAAAGGAAGAATAAAACCCTTAAAAAATAGGTTTATTTAGTTGTATAACATATACCATAATGCTTTCAAATACAAAATATATATCTTGTAGTACTGTAGGGAAAATGAACAATCACAGAATTAAGTAGCAGTGTTTCAAAGCATTTTTTCCAGTATTAATTTTGAGCAAATGCTTGTAACATTAAAATTTGAGAATAAAAGCTACTCAGCCAAGACATAATTTATTCAAGTTCAAATGATTCTTTCATGAAATGCTGTCTTGTTCTACTTTTTATCTTTGATTACTTATATTGCCATGCATTATATATGTCTACTGGTTCCAGGTTTATCATGCCTACCGAGAAATGAGCAGAAAGCATCCACGCATTCTTTCTGTGTGGATTGACTGGGCTCGTTATGAGGTCTCCATGTTTGGCAAATTTGAAAAAGCCCGAGAGATTTTGGTCTCCCAGGCAGTCATGCACCATCCTGGCAGTAAGCCTCTCTTCAGAGAGGTTCGCAGAATACTTTTTATTATTTGTACAGATGACATTTTTTCAGTTGGAAAGACGCCAATAACAATGTATATAAACGTAGGATGTGCAAAGAATAACCCTAAGTGACCACTGTCGTCTTGTATTGACTATTTGAGTATGGTTTGGTAATTATTCAAAATTCTCATCCATTCTAAGTAAGTATCATGTGTCAAAATTGATTAATAATTGAGTGTTTTCAACCTTATTTTCATGCTTATTAAATATTTCAGATATTCCGCTTTGAGCTGATGTATTGTGAACATCTGTTCCATGGCCGCTACACCGGTGATCCAGCCAATGATGGCAGTGTTGAAGTTCTCAGTGATAGCATGAGGAAAATATTTGCTTGTGATGGAGCTCGTCTGGTGTTTGAAGAAGCAGTAGCTGAGCACCCTGATGTATCAACTGCCATCGAGTTCTATCATGTAGCCCAGCATTTCTCTTTTGCTGCCAAGTTGACTGAAGAAATTTTTCAGTGAGTTATATAAATCCTTTCTTGATTACCTGCTGGACTATAGTTTGATTAATCAAATTCAATTTATTATGTTTGGTAACTAAATTTTATTACAGTGAAGTTCTCTTCCATTATGATTATAAATTTTTCAATTTTGTTCCTTATTATGACAAAAATTACTGTACAGTGATATTTACAGGAAAATCTGTCAAGCGCACGATGGAAAGGCTGAGGTGAGACTGTTGAAGGCTGAGCGAGAAGCCCTTGAGTTGCTTTTGGATCCTCTGGAGAATGAAGATCAAGAAGAGACTTCAGCTGGGGAGGAGTACCTGGCTCCTTACCTGCTGTATGTTCAAGCTCAAAAAAAGAAGAAACTTCAAGCTGGTTTTTTAAAGTTCACAGCTGAAAACCGAGAAAAAGCTGTGAGTAGTGAATTTTGAAAATTTATTTTGGAAGTCTAATGCACTGACTACAGTTAGGCTTATCCTTTTCCCTACCTATTGATATTTTTGTCATCTTGTCATTTAACGTATAATTGTCTAATTTTATGTTTAACATAATGTTCAAATAAATAAATAGTCCATCTCACCTAATTTTATTCAGTAGTGTGGAACATAGTTTTTATCATAACATTGATTAAATGTTATCATTGAGCCTTACCACTGCAAAGCTACAATTTATTTTGATTTGTTCATTTAATTTGATTTCCACAGCTGCACCCGTTTTTGTACTCCACTCACTTATCACTCAGTGGGCAATCCAGCGGGTATGTCAACTCGAATAACCTCGTTGCCGGCATAAACTTCACTGAAGATGAAAACTCCCGACTCACTACATTATTTATGAGAGAAATATTGAGCCTGATGTATTATACTTGGAGATGCAGGCAAACACTTCACCTGCTGGCTGCAAGACTTGACAAGCTGTGTGATCCACAGATATCTTCACTCATGCCCAAGCAAATGCTCGTATGGGTCAGTGATACCATACCTTGTGCTGGTGTCGATATTCTTGTTGTACTTCAGACAAATCTTAGAGTGATGAACAATGAATTACCTAGCATGTAATACTATTAGCTGCGTAAATCATCCTAATATTTCTCATAAGCTGATAAATGACTATATTGATGTATTTAAGAAAGTTGATAAACCACCATAGAGATGTTTAAATAGTTTTATGAACATAACAGGTGACTGTTCAGCAAGAGTTCCCGGAGCTGGCGTGGCAGCACAGCACACAGGAGTTGCTGCAGCGCGTATGTGACGGCACGTCTGCTTGCGCTGCAGTCTACGCACTCGCTCAGCTGGCCAAGTCGGGCAGTGGGGGAAACGCCATGCTTATTGAAGGTTATTGTGATTATGATTATATAAGGCAATTACAATTACGATTTATTTTAGGTTATTGCTAGCATTTATTGTCTGTGTTAAGTGAGTCAGCTTGTTATTACTCTTATATTTCCTGGGTTTAGTAAATAGGTGGTGATTATGCTTGTTGAAGACAAGTCCATTACTTGCTGGCGTTTACTATAGTATTGTAGTAAAGTAGTGCCTAGTGTAGTAAAGTAGTATAGTAGTGCCAAGTGTAGTACCATATAGTAGAGTAGTGTCGGCGTTTAGGAATAGGCCAAGTTTGGCCTGTCACCGAGTCTTGTAATGCAGTATCTGTGTTTAGTAAGTCAGGTGCTAGTAATTACGCTTATTGACGGTTATCTTGCTGACTTTTATTGACTTTGTATAGAAAGTTATATTGCAATTATACTTATTGGGGATATTTATTGTCTGTATTTGGTAAGTCAGGTAGTAATTACGCTGATTAGAGTTACATATTGTCTGTTTGACAAGTCAGGTAGTAATTACGCATTTTGGAGATGGATATCGTCTGTGTTTGGTAAGTCGGGTAAATTTTTTAAGAAATCAATGTATTTTTATTTGCAAATTCGTTTACTAATAGGATCGTTTATTCAGGTTACAAAATTTGACATTGATGAAAGAAGGAGATTTACTGTAAATATTAGGAATGTTTCTGGTAGGAACAAATGTGTACGTTGTTTTTAAAACTTTTATGTATAGCTAGAATGATCCTTGTATTAATTATCGTTCACAGATGTTCTTGCTAAGCACGACGAGGCAGAGAGTTAAATGAAGAAACTATTCTTATTGATTGTTGCATTATCTAAGTGAGAAGCACAGTGCTTTTCAATCAGTTAAAGAAGTTGGAGTCTCTCATTCATGAGGCGTAGCACCGTTCAGCACTGCGTTTTGTGCCAAGATTACTTTTACGCCAACTTTTTAAAAAGCATCTTATTATTTTTCAAACAAAAAATTTGTTTAAAGGTTTTATTACATTTGGAAATGTACAAATTTTTGGAATGAAGGATATATCAATTAACGGTTGTATTTCTTGAAGTGTTCAAGAAGCTGGAGACTCGCCTGCCTGAGGCGTGGCGCCACTCCGCCTTGCGATGCGTGTTGGGTGCCCTGCAGCCTGGCCCCGAGCGCATGAGCTTCCTGGAACAACACAGCAACATTAGGAGCCTCGACCGGGTCCTTGTGACCAGCACCAGGCTGGCTCTTCTCTGGGCCACATACCAGGAACATGGTCAGTTATATCTTATAGAATTCCTTGGCAAGTAAATACGGTTAAATAACACTGGTTATGAGTTGATTTCGTCATAACTACGATCTATCAATCATATTTTGACCCACCTGGTGGTAATAATAGTCTATTTTAATTCGCTTGATCTTTGTTTGCTGTGCAAGTTTCGTGCAACCTTGAGTGCATTTGGTAAACATTCCTGTAATTATCTTTTACCCAAAATTAAGTTCCAACCTACGGGAACTTAATTTTAGACGTTTACGAGACATTAGCATGTTTAGCACAGGTTATAAGATAGGTTACATCTCATTCTAATTCTTTATTGTGGACGTTGCTAAGAACTTAGTGTCTGTATGGGCAGGCTTGTCGGCAGCAAGAAAGGTGTACGCCAAATACGAACTCTTCCCCCCGTTCTCCTCTGAACTCCACGCCACGATGTGCTTTTTGGAGCTGGGAGGCGACGCCAGCGTCCCTCTTATGGAGTCCATGGCAAAGTCACAAGATTCTCACGAGTACGTAGAGCCTGAAGATCAATGGGGCATCGATACCAAAGGAGACGGAGGAGCTTCTGATCAGGAGGATGAAATGAAATCTGTCAAAGAAACCGAAAGTGTGAGTGGCGAAGAACAGGAAGATGCTGCCAGCGATGAGGAAAGCCCGGACGAAAATGAAACTGAAAGTGTGAATGTGGAAGAACGGGAAAATGACCTTAGCGATGATGAAGTTGATAGCGATGAAAGTCAGGATGAAGTAGAAACAGAAAGCCTGGCTGGTGAAGAACTTGAAGATGATGCAAGTGAAGAGGAAGTGGAGGATGAGGAAAGCCATGATGATGTGGAAGGTGAAGACAACGATGGAGCTGAAAGCTCCAGTGATGATGAAATCAGTGACCATGAAGCGAAAATGCAGAAGCGTTTCCCCGTGAAAAAGAAGGAGACCAAACTCACTAAAAAACATGAGATTGATGTTGAAAGAATACGACGGATTTTCAAGACAGTGATTCGTCTACTTGGAGGAAAACATCATGGTAAGCTACTGGTCATTTAGTTTACCATTTTATTTAAATTGAGATTGCCATTGCATACCACAGAGTATTTTCGTTAACAAAATCTGTAAAATGATTCAAACCAACATTGATTCTCAATTGATCTCAGCTCAATGCTTCTCACTTTTTACATTTTCAAAGTATTGTAATTTGATATATGACATAATTTTTAGTGAACAATTTTCATGTTTACAGAGGTGTGGTTGGCTTACCGCCAGTTTGAAGTGCAGTTCGGAGACACCAAGAGTGTCTCTGGCGTCAATCAAGACGCGGAGCACCACATGGATGCCTGGTGCCTCCTCGCCTACAAGAATTCCCTGCTCGACATTCAACATGAGCGCTTTGTGGTGAGTGCTCTTAATTTACTGCAACTAAGGTATTTTGTAATTATTCGTTGTTTGGCTGTGTTCCCGCATTGTTATGTTTGCTTGAGTTGCCTTGTTTATTATTATGTAATTGGGTTGTTGATTTGCTTTCAAGGGTGAAATTTGTTCAAGTTCTGCCAATAATTTGTATTTTCTTCTAGGACGCGAGCGAGACAGTCGAGCAACTACATCCTGAAGGTGGCAGTGTCATCAAAATCACAGTGCCTCCGAAACCTTCATTCCTCAGGCAAATGCCTAAGAATTTCATAGCTAGATTAAACGCGGCCGAAGTGAAGCAACGTAATGCCTTCCTGGCTGCCATCGCTGCTATAGAAGCCCTTACCGATGACAGTGAGTGGTGTAACACCTCGCTTTGAGAGGGTGGTTTTTCCAACTGACAATGAATTCATTACTTCACTTGATATAGGTACCGATAATTCTGGACTATTTTATATGAGAGTGGCGTCATATTATCGTGATCTATCTTGGCATTTTATATCATCAGCCATCAATGCCACTTTCCTCTGTATTCCTTTATGGTTAATTGATATTTTTACCACACTTCTCTTCAACTTCACTTATTGTTTGTTTGTCTGTCTGCTACAAATCTTATAATCAATATTTGACACACTTCTACCTGTCTAATAGATCTGAAATTTCGCCCACTTGCGTAGAGTTGGAGACAATGCATGAATCAATTGACCGAATAAATAATAAAATTTAACAAATTCTTTTTTTCTCGTTCTTAATATTAAAAAATTTACAAATAATTATTATAAGTTTTAAAAATAAAGTAAAAATTTATTGTACATGTGTAACACCAGAGACACTGGCCTCTTTAGAAGTGTTGTCATTAAAAAGTAATTTTTAAACGCATATTATTCATTATGTTATCTGAATAACACTACCGTTTCTTGGCTATCCCTACCCTTTGATATTTTTTATGTTACCTGGTTTATGCAGCTATTTCTAATATTACACTACGCCATTTAATTTCTAAGAACCAGTCTTGCCTGCGCCTCAGGGCCGTATTCGCCACGACGTGCTCACTCTGCTGCTGGACGGTCGGCTACATTTGATATTTGTTACCTTGATTACCCTACTGTTTCTTGGCTATAGCCACGTCGTTTAATTGTACAGAACCAGACTCGCCTGCTCCCCTGGGCCGCACGTGGTACGACGTGCTCACTGTCCTCCTGGACGGTCGCCACATTCTGCCTCGCCGCGCCCCAGAAGCGGAGTCACGTCACGTCACCGCCCCCATTGATGGCTGCTTCAGAGACGCGCGACTACCAGAATCTTCATCCTTCTGCGGGGTAGCCAAGGCGTCTAAAACTAAGGTGTAAGTGACCGCGCCTAGAGCATGCGCCTACTGATAACCATGTGACTCTGCCAAGTGACTGCAGTAAGTGCACGCGAGTAATGACGGCTGAAAGTGACTGCTAAAACAAATCGCGTAAACTACTGCTTTACTTATTTATAACGACTAAAATAAACGATGACTCACTTATTTTTGAATTGACTATGCAAATGAGTATAAATTTCATTTTAAGTAAAAATTTCAGATCTGTTATTTCATTGAAGAAGTTTAGTAAATAACCATGCTTGCTGACCCGTGCTTGATAATTGTTATGAGCATTACCTTGTTACTTTATTGTAATGAGTTTAGTTCATCCCACTTTCGTCTTTATTTCATTGTTTATTTTATTTTATTTTTTTTTTGCAGGGTGAAAAGCAGCAGTTCTCTAAGCCTGCTCCCCGGCGAGCACTGCTCGGACGCGGTGCTGCGCCACAACAAATTTAGTGCAGTTACTTGCCGCAACCCGCGGGACGATCTTGACGCCATGCTCGCCAAGTCCGCAACTCTGAAGCCTGAGTTCCTGAAGAAGAAGGCATTGGATTCAGTCATGTCCAAGAAGGCGGCTAAGAAGAAAGCCAGAGAAGAGCGCCAGAAGACTGCAGGCAAAGGATGGGATCACATGAAGGCTCCTGAGATGACGCCTGAGATCGCTAACGACATAGAGCTGCTCAAGATGAGAGGCATCATCGATCCTAAACAAAGGTTTAAATCCACTCACATGAAGGTTGGTTTACATAAAGGGATCGAAGTTTTTTATGATCCAGATTGCGATTGTATTTACATAGTCGCTAATGATATTCCAAATTAATGCAATTGTATTTCAAATTATTTCAGAAGCCTGTGATTTAAAAAGCTATATTGAACTAGATAATTCTTTAAATGATGAGCCAAAATTTAAAGAGATGGTTATCTATTAGTTGTATTGCTGGTCTTGTTCTAACACTGTATTTCCTGCAGGTGACGCCGAAATACTTCCAAATAGCTAAGCTAAAGGACGACCCAATACACTTCTACAATCGCCTCACCAAGAAGCAGCGCAAGCCAACTCTGGCTGAAGAGATCATCAACGATCAGGAGCTTGTCAGGTTTGTGTGGCGCAATTGCTCTCTTCTTCATTCATATACATAATAATGCATACATAATGAGTATATAATGAGAACGCAATAATAATTTCATCATTATTAGGGTTGGTTATTACTGAATGCCCAAAGTAGCTGTTGAGTTTCATAGGTGATTAAGGGAGTATACGGCGATATGTATGACTAAGACAGTATACGTTTGCCTCTTTTAACGTATATTCTAATTATTTTGCCATAATTGCAAGATTATGTTAGTTTGAAGACAGATAAGTTTGCTACTTCACTCGAACTCATTTTCCTGTTTATTTATTTTTGCTGTTGTTTCGCCTCGGGTAAATCTTACTTATCTTGATCTGCGAAGGCCTCTGGGGCATGGAACTCAGCTTTCTTAAATCGATCAAAAAACATTCTGAGTTGGTTGAAATTTCTTTTGGATAAATATCGACATTCAAACGGTAAGAAAAAAATTATACATTTTCCGTTATTCTCCACAGTTATCAGAAGAGGAAGTTTACACAGCTTGTGGCCGCTCGCGAGTCTCACCGTTCGAAGAAACGCAAAGCGGGTGGAGATTTCATTGAAATCTCGAAAAATGCTAAATAAATTTAACCGAACTCAACAAATATTTTTCATCCTATGGATTAATTAATTATATAAGCTTGAAGTCTCTTTATCTGGCTGCCCTCATAGGATCACTAATTTTTATACTTAGTATGAAGTCCAAAGGTGCGCGAGGGAAGTGCTTACAAATTATTATTTGTTCACCCGATTATTATCGATAGCACGTTTATTGGAACTATATAACCCAGACGTAATCTATTTGAAAATGTTGACTAGTTTCACGTGGATTTGAACGTTATTCAATTAAATCAATTCATAATGACTCGAAATTTTCATGCTTCAGGGGCATTGTTCATTGTTCTTTTTAAACACGAAAACCATCGCGTCGAAGCTGTTTGAAATCCGTGCATCTCACCAAGTTCTGTATTTGATCACTTCAATCAAGGCATTGCGATGAATCCAGAGACAGTCGCTGAGTTGTTTCCGTGCGACAGACTGCATGGCAGAAGTTGCTCGTCGTCTCTCGTCGGAAGTGGACAGTGGTCTATATAATCACCTTACGAAGGGTCTGTGTTTGTATTTAGGTGACTTACGGTGCCCTGCGGTTGCCAATGAAATTGTTCTCATGCTTGGCTCGGAAATTCCGGGTCCTGTCTATAAAGTAGAAAGTTATCCGTGTCTGTAACATGATTAACGCTGTTGCGTGGATGAAGTCTTTGAGGGTATTTCAGGAATAGAAATTGTTGAATTTGAGATTTAGCCGAGCATGGGATAAAAGTGATAATAATGATAATCCTAAGCTGGTTTATGTAAGTGGGAACTGCTATTGCCCGGGAAAGTTCCATATGTAATTCATTGAAATGAAACGGCGATAGCGTCCTGCCTTTTCCAGATTACCGGGATATCAGTATTCCTTGAACTAGATACCTGTCAGGCGGTGTTGGAATGAATGATAAGGAATATCAGCCACACCCTATGTCAACAGACCCAGCTTGATATAACAGATGTCTAATCCAACGTGTCTTTGAAATTGCGAAGAAATAAATAACATTTACAAGTAGTTGATTATTAATGTCGAGTCTTTACTAATAAATCTCTCGAAAACTACTTTACACTTAGTTAAAGTATATTTTAATATAATCGTCATGCGAGTCGAGAAAATTAAAAGCTTTTTAAATGTAACGTCGCGAGTCTCGGCAGGTGCCTTCGTAGTGATAGTAATGCCCGTGTTGAAGAGAAGGCTGACATGGTGATTGTTGCTCGGGCTTATATGGGCACATTTTTGTTGAAATTGTTGAGCTCCTTTCCAATCGGACGGCTAATTCCCATTGTTCATAATTTTTTTACAAAACTATAGTTATGCGGCGGCAAGCTCTGTGTGTAATCGATACATTAATTGCTTTCATAATTTCAATCGCGATCTTTCTCTATTTATAAACTCGAATGATTTATTTAATGCAAATATGTTATTTTTAGTCTATATTCAATCCATTTTTCAATGTGCAAAGATACGCATGTGAACAGCATAAAATTTCTGTGCTTACAACGTGGTAAATTCAGCGTGGCAGTTGAGCATCATTTGGCATCGTTCATAGGAATCCTTCCTCACGCTATTTATCATTTGAATAATTGAGAACGAACGGATCCATCCAGTCAATTTTTCTGGGAAAGTTTAAATGAGTGTTTAAAGAGAGAATTGGTAGCGTCATCACAACGGCAGTCACAAAGAAGCGCTCTCGCGTCGCATTTTCTCTGCTTTGGAATTTCAAGTCGAGAAGCACTGAGGCGACGGGGGGGTGCGTATGGCCATTTGCATTTAAATGGAATAACGCGCTAGGCAGAGAAGTTACGGACTAAATTGCCCTTCATTTACGTCAAAAACCAACGTTCGATTTGTACAGAAATTTGCAAACATTATAAAGGAAAGTGCAGGAACTTGAAGCAGTTTGGTTACTGTCTAACAGAGAACCATTTCAGATTTAAGCAGCTTTCCGCCATTTTTGTAATTTTCTGTGGATGGAGATAACCTTGTATTTCTGCTAATGCAGTTTTTACCAATTATTTGAATATGGTACCTTGAATTTTTGTATCTGGTGTAATTGAGTTAATTTTACCGTTGTTGTTTTATTCCAAGTCATCAATAAGAAAATATGCTATCAGGTGTCAGGCAGCCAATGACGTCATTCTTCTTTCAATTTCGAAATATTTCGATATCCTTTCGTGTTAAGTGACTTTTTATTTGAGTTCGTGTTATTTATGCTGAAACAACAAAATAATTTCAGCTCGTGTCCACTTATAGAGACCGCTCCGCTGGATCGAGTTCTGCATAAACATATTGGGAGCCTGGAGCTGCCTCTTTTTCTTTACAACCTGAAAGGTTAGCTTGATTTTTTGGAGAATTTTATTTGGGTTTTAATATTTAATTTATTAAATTGTTCGCGGAACTTTGTGATCGAACGTCAATGTTTTCAGCTCGTGATCAATTATGAGATTCGTGTACCACATTACGACTTCGTTGGAACGGTTATTTAAAGTTCAAATTCCCAAACATTTGGAAAAAAAGGTTAAAACGTTTCTAAATTATCGTAAGTTTCCATTGTTTTAGTCAAATTAATTATTTCCGACATTTGTTACTGCTTCAGTTGCAAATTCTGCCGCTCTACTAATTCCATTCCACAGCTATCCTCTCACCCGGTGACGCAGATAACAAGTTTATATATTCAAGTGTTTGGAAATAGCGCCTGCACAGCGAGGCTGTATATACAGGTGCATGCACACAAGGACAGTAGTGGCTCCTAGCACAGCTTTCAAATTCTAACCGCCACTACTTATCATGCCACTGGTCTCTTGTTAGGGGTTACTGGTTTTTTCATGGCCAGTAGCTCCTATACACTCGGCCAATAGCACGGTAAATAGTGCACTATACTGTCCTCGTGCGCAGGCAGTGCAGAACGAAGGCATTGCGGATTTAAATCGACTTGCGCATTTGGCACACGCAAATCCGGGGAAACAACAGCGAACGCTTGTTTTTGGTAAGCACCCAAATGAACAAAGATTTATACTCAAATGACGCTGAAAAGTTCAAAGGAAATTTCATTTCAAGGTGAGGCTATGCCGAATACTTAGAATCTCGTGAACATTTTTTCAAAAATACTTTTTGGAAGCGTTCATTTTTTTAATGTCAAAAATAGTCCAGTCTTTGTTGATGAAATAAAACATTTAAGAGAAATGATTTACTTGCTGCTGAATTCGAAGAGTTGACATTTATTGACACAAATATTAGCAACAAATTAAATTTTTACTATCAAATGCTCATTTAAACTTCCTCTTATTGACTGCGCACTATGGCGATCTAACTCCTTGACCAGCCTGAAGACCAGAGACATCGAAACACAAGCCCCGCAAGAAACCACACAGGGAATCGGAGTACACACAGAACAAGGTTAATTCTAGTTACACAAGCGAAATTTCTCGTCTGTCCAAGGCTGCTAAATAATGACAGGGTCGGCATGGCTGTCATGTCGCTTGGTCGTGCATTATGTTTTAGCTGCCATATACGAGTACTATATATGCACGTATATAGTACACTATATGCTATACGAGTACTGTATAAATGCACGCAATAGAAAGATTTACATTCCGCGAACGCTGAGCATCAAGTATTTTTTGTTTTTATTATTTTTGTTCTTTGGTTATTAGAAAGCAGGAAAATTTTTCGGAGAGATGTTAAAAAATTGCAGATAACCGAAAAAGAAACCACGAATAGTATTCCATCAGATATTTCAATTCGTCATCTAGAGCTTCAACTAAATATTGAATTCTAGATTCAAAATCCACTTGATTTGGATTAAGTAAATACTAAATTTTTTAGTTTTGGATATTCCTCTGGGTTACTGACATGTAATCTTCCTTAGCTTAATATTTCACCCTAAAACCAAAGCAGAGATTAGTTGAAATTTTACTCCACGCGATGGTTGACTTCTGGAAATGAAATATCGGAGAACATGAAAAGCTTAAACGTCATCATTTAGAACTGTATTTCTTAACGTTCCTTTATTCATCCATCACTCCCTAATGCGGACATAGGTCATGGTCGTAATTGAAATAGAAACGTGATAAGTTTCTCTTTTTTCTCACAAATGATCATCTTCTCAACAATAAACAAAAACATTAACATTTCCAATTATTCACTTATATGCATTGCGGAGCAGGCCACTAATGTTAATGCCCGGCGGCATCCCAAATTTGGTAGCTGAATAAATTTAGTTTTAATAACTTGAAATTTATGCATAAATTTGCACTAGCTTTTGACCGCTTCTGGCGAACCTCTGCGACCTCGAAAGCTGATTTGGTGACTCAGAAGCCGCCGCGCTTGAGGGGCTCCCGCATCCACAAGAAACCAGATTATTATTTTGCTACAGACGACGACCAGATGGTTATGATAATATGCGTGTTGCTGGGGAGCTCTGCTGGTGAATTTAACCTTTGTTCAAAGTTTAATGAACTATCGTCAATGTTATATGTACCTATATGTCTGGTAACGAGAGATACCGTCGCTGGACAACAGGTAAGCAAAGGTAAAACCCAATCAAATGGCGCTTATGCACAGGGAAATTATTAGTGGTAGCGGCAAGTACTTGTCACTTTAAATTTTGGGGTAAGCTATCTCAATTTTTTATGCATTAGTTTTAATAATTTTGCCATAATCGATAGTTAAAAGAAGAATTGATAATTCTTCTTCCAATTTTCTCTTGCCGTGCATCCCAATGCTGCGTAGAACAGAGCACTGGATTCAAAGTGGTAAAGCAGAGGCAACCGGGACGCGCCTCCTCAGTGCACACGCAGCAGTAGTGATGTGAGGAGGTGGTGGAAAGTGTCCGTAATGCAGTTCTGACGTGACGCAGCTTGTGTGAAACGTGGCGTAATTTACGCACTTGCTGAAGATGCCTGTGCATTTTTATTGATAATTTTCAAATAGTGAGTAGAGGGATAAAATATTCTCATAATATCGATGTAATTGAGCGCAAATAAAATACAGTGAAGAATGGTGTAGAAATGAGTTTCATCTAGAAATAATTACGCATGCTTACGTTAATAAAGCACCATACAATTTAATTAAGGTACCACAATGTTCAGCACAGCGTCGAAAGATTTTAATCGCAGGAGTATAACGGTAACCATTGTATGTAACGGTAACGGTAACCGTTGTAGTAGCACGGCGTCCTCTAACTAAAGTCATTGTGTGTAAGTGTGCAGGGGAGCGTCATGCTGTGTAATTGTAGCGGTGAATGACGGCGTGAAAGAGATCACTTCATCATAGCGCGACATCCAAACAGTGATGTTGATGGCGGGCCATTGCGCTGCTGTTGCTCGATTTATTGTCCGCACGCTCAGAATAATTCATGGGTCACACTGTCCAATTTTTAACGTACTTTCTTTACGTATCACTGACACACCCTTTTTCCAGTCAAAGTGGGTCAGAATGACCCACGAGTAGTGTATTGCTGTTCGGATATACGCGTTCTTGCCGTGCAGTGCAACGCCCCGGTAACCAATGGTGATTTTTTAATTTTAACGACCGCAGCCGTTGTCTCTAACCTGCGAACTGTAAAATACCTGCATATTTTTTCAAACAGAAGCCTAGTTTAAATGCCACCCGCAGCTCTAATTCTCTTGAAATTATAATTAGATAGTCCTGTCTGCTCATAGTTATTTCATTTTGGTTTATTTTTCATTTGTCGATTTACATTTTGTCTGGGATGTTAATTTATTTTGCTGATCGATTGTACCTGTGGCTTTTGAACTAACGATGGTGATGGACACCGAAACGTTTTCTTCCAAAAAGATATTAAAAAATTTTAGGCAATTTTCTTTGCTTTTGAATTCTTCGTAGATTTGCGATTTGAGTAATCACGTGATCTTAATGCATGCAGCATTTTTTAACAAAAGCTGTCTTATTTATCTGAGTGCAGATCCGCGACAGAACATCGAAGAAATTCTGCGCGCGAGAAAGTTTGTGCTGTGAAGACAATCGCTTTGAAGATGAAACAGAGATTAATTGACGTGAACGAAAGGAGCGTCTAATTGTTATATTGTAAGGAATGGAGCGCTATGTTTTATTGTCAAGAAAGGATCGTTGTGTTACATTGCAATGGAAGGAGCGCTGTGTTTAATTGGAAAGAAAGAAGGGTCTTGATACATTGTAGCGAAAGGTTTGCTGTGTTAAATTGTAACGGAAGGAGCGCTGTGTTTTATAATAACGGAAAAAGCGTCGTGTTTTATTCTAACGGAATGAGCGTTGTGTTTTATTAAAACGGAAGGAGCGTTGTGTTAGGAAAGGAGCGCTGTGTTTTATTGGAACGAAAGGAGCGTCTTGATACATTGTAACGAAAGGATTGCTGTGTTAAATTGTAACGAAAGGAGCGCTGTGTTTTATTATAACGGCAGGAGCGTTGTGTTAGGAAAGGAGCACTTTTACATTTCAAAGAAAAAATGACATGCGAAGGAAAATGTTTTTTGCAGGAGGGAACTTGGAGCGCATTGATATGATGTAATAGAAAATTGAAGTAATACAATTCAGATTGACATTGTTGCCAGAAAAAAGAGAGATACTTAGAACTGATTTTTTTTAATTAGAAATGAATTTGCTTCCAAAATGAGCGTTACTTTTTTATTGTTGACAATATGAGCGCGCAAGTACTTATGGACGCTCATAAATCAGTGTTAATCATTCGTTATATTTCATTACAATAGGCGCCATAATCTTCCCACAATTTGGTAGCAAAACTTTTATTCTAGGAAGTGTTTGATTTTTTCATATTTTCAGAAAACTCGTTGCTATTATGAGAGAGCTAGTTTTCGCAGATACAGGTATTTGAAAATGTCGACATATTTCAGGAATTTTCATTGGAAAGTAGGAATTAATGTCGTAGGCGTAGTTAAATGGTGGTATAGTAGTAGCAGTTAGTAATAGTAATATTGAGAATATAAGAATGGTTAGTAGTAGCGGTTAGTAATAGTAATATTGAGAATATAAGAATGGTTAGTAGTAGCAGTTAGTAATAGTAATATTGAGATTATTGGAATGGTTAGTAGTAGCAGTTAGAAAAGTAATGTCTATCGAATGCGTGGTTTTATACTCGCGAGCCAATAAAATTTATGTTTGAATCTCTTGCAATATTTTGTTCCACAATAACAAATTCCAGGCATAGATTATACGTAAATCAAAATATAAGATTCCTCCGTAAAAAATGAAATCTCGTAATCACAATAAAGAAGATTTTTATCACATATTTTTATTTTATTTAGAAGAATTTACAAATCCAGAAATCCAGAAATGGATTGCATGAGTTGCTATTACTCCTATATATTATGTAGATCCATGATATTTTGCAATGAAATATGAAACAATGGATCAAGGATAAACAATGGAAAATTTAAAGTATCGTTAAAGTTTATTCTCATTAATAATATTTTTAACAGGACCACGTACAACATGAATTATCCTTCCGGATTTCTCTCGTGTTCCGTTTACCTCACATGAGCCAGAATAAATCTTGGTAGTGATCGCACTTCACGGCTCTCAGAGTCGCAATATCGCCGGGATTTTCAAGGATTTCGTCCCTAAACTTGCCCCAAGCCGCCTGTTAGTGCTGCAATGACCGTTCTAATCTCTCCCTCATTATCCGTCCGTAAGTCTGCAGCTCAAGAACTAATTTTAACAGCCCAAGTAATTAAAACAAAATGGCTTTTGCTCACTAGTCCTGATTCCTTGTTGAGTTTCGGGGTAATTCATTTCTACGCATTGGAAGGGATTGTTCTTGTAAGAGTTGCGTTGATTGCTTCAATAATACTTGATTGGCCTTGAGAATCTCATATGTCGTGCAGTGCATTGCAAGGTACAATTAAATCGTTGGTCAGCCCTCGTTGCAGTGATATTGTTTTTTGGGCTCGCGTTACTGCTACCATTAATCATTTGGACCCTGAGGTGTTACTCGACGTAATGTTTTTAAAAGAAAAATACATGTATTTTTTGAACTTGGTATACGTATGAAAGGAAATTTCGGATAGAAGTCATTTTATTAGGTCATCATAAAAATGATGTGACCCAAACCTTCACTTTAAAATACGAGGGGCAGCCCTGGTTTAGGTACGTTAGTAATGAGCTACACAGTAAATTATTTTTAAATAGGCATTTGTGTTCGAAATTGAAGCCGTTATTGTGATAGAATGATGGGTGATGAATGCTGATTGATAAATAAATTTGTGTTGCCTTACAGCACCGGTAATTTGAATTTAGAGCACTTCTAAAGCAAGACCAAAATATTTTTTAATCAGGCAGGCTGAGTATATAATTTCGCCGTCGCGAATTGGTGGTAAAAGTTTCGTATTATATACATGAATATGTTTCATATACGTCCACAATTAAAACTTGCAGCTGGCTCTACCTTCACGAAAAATGTTTTCATTTTCAGTTATGATATTGCGTCGGCTGGAAGGTACTATACAAAGCTGAACAATTCTGAAGTGCAAACTTTTCTTGTTTTGAAAATAAAAGTTTGCAGGGCAGTCGTCAGTTGCTAGCAAACTCTCGCATTTCTGACTTTAATCAAGATGAAGCCGGCAGAGTGGCAGGATGTTGCTTTGTTCTTGAAGATATCGCTGCAGTCGCACGTTTGATGGCAATTCATTGGTCACAAGGGGAATCTGAGTTTGAAGAAATATTGCCATCGATGTAATTCCTCTCATCGATGAAATCTCGTTAAGGCTGGAATAAAGGTATTCTGTCGACATTCCTTGTGAAATAATCTATAAGTAATTTATTTCGACGATGCAAATGTGACACGTGATGTTGAATAAAGGAGCCCGGGGCCCCATAGGAAGTGTACTTATGTTGATGCTGCACACCTGAATTGATGTTAAAGAAATGAAACTCTTCATAGAATGTCAAAATAAAAACAAAAGAGGAATAAATTTACAATGCTCCTGTCGTTCTTTATTTGAATTCAGATGGAAATTCTTGCATTTTTCCACGGATCACGGGCATTGAAAGATATTAATACCTTATCATTTATTTATAATTGATCATTTAGCATTGATGAATTTTTCGCATTTACGTCAGGAATGATTGAGAAGCGTTCAGGCTATTTCAACGTGAAGTATGGAGAGGTTAATTTTTCCAGACCATTTGAAGACCAAACGAGGGTAAGGAGTTTTGATGACGTTAAGCATTTCAAATTTAGTTTAGCAGTCACAACGATAAATAGAGATACGATTGTTGAGCTGTTTTCTAGCAAATAGTTGATTCTGTTGCTAATTTTCTTCTAAAATGGTTTCATTTTGACAAAACGCGCTCTTTGCATCTAGTTTTAATGAATCTTCTTCTGTCTTTTCCCCGTTTGGTAACGTAATTGACAGCAATTATTATTTCTAAGTTCAAATAAATTTTTTAATTAGCTCGATAAAAAAATCTGACAATGTTCATAAAATCGCAGTTACGTACAGTTTTTCTTATTTATATCAGTGCTATTCACAAACAAGGCATGTTTACGGAGAATTCGAGAAGATCACATTGTATTTTAACAACGGTTTACACTAAACTATTTATTCCGAGATTTCATACTTCTTATGAAACGTGCCTATCACTTACATTGATTGAAAAACATTCATTCACTCACATCGTCACTTGATCAACACCAAGTTTCTGGTGCTCTTATTTGACCATGTTGGCAAACAACGGCTGAGCGATCTCAAAGTTTTCATTTCCTTCTTTGTTGATCCGAGCCAAGGAAAGTTTGGCTCCTGATGCTGAAAGTGAGCCTCAGTCTCGGCAAATATTGGTTCATCAAACAGTGGCGTGCACACTAAGACAACACCGCAAGGCTTCTAACTCGACACCAGACTAAATTTGCGAATAAACCGTGCACTACGGAAACGCCTGAGAAAATATTTTTCTTAGGCCTATCTCGGTCAAGGTCTGGATTTTTTTTCATGTGTGTCTTGAAACTTTTCCTTCGTAAATAATAGTAGTGGATTGCGGGCACGACAGAAATGGAGGCTGTCAGAGCATGCGGCCAAGGACTGTATATCATCTCAACATTGCAATTATATGCTTACGAGAAGCATAAGATTTGTGGCAATAAATTCGGGTTATAATACTATTTTGACGGATTATAAATTGAATTAAATTTGAATTTTTAATCTATCTCGCTTAGCTATGTCTCTACCCTACCTACATATACCATATCATAAACCACATACATCATTCCACATACCATATATGCTAATGCGTGAGCTCCATAGAAATCGCTGCGACATCTGCTGCATAAAAAAAACAGAGAACTCCCGATGGTTTCCATTCATGCAGGGTAGCTTATAGCAAACATAAAGAACTTGAATAATTTAATATACTCGTAACAGAATAAATGAAACTGAAACACCAATAAAAAATTTACAATTGTTGCTTGCAGCTGTAGCATTAAGAACCATCAATTATTTCAGCCGTCTCCAAGCTTTAGAAAATGTTAAGGGTTAATTTAAAGGTCACCATGCCTCAGTTCGAGGAAGAAAACTGCTCTTTTTATAGCGAACAATTCACGAGGACAGAGCATGCAGGTGCTTGTTGAGATCTCAGGATCAAGAATACTAGAAAAATTGCGCCAGGACAAACTCGCGAAAATGTCGCCGGCATCGTTTGATGAGACAAGTGCAAACGAGGCAGCCAAAATACGAGTCCTAATGAGCGCGTCACAGACTTCCGGATTTGTGCCTGTGTTTTATGGTCATCATTCTTGCTGCCGTTTCAGATGAAAATAGCGCTTGTGGCATACGGGAATGGTGTGTAGGATCAAGTTAGTTTTCATAGAGGTTTTAGTTGGTTCTGAAATTAATTATGATAACTCCCAAAGTTTACGTGTGAGTCATCAAAAAATTCGAGAAGTGGTACGCATCAAAACATACGTTGGTGGTTGCTAAAACAAGTAACACGTAGTAGCTGCTGCCGGTGGTAAAGGAGCAGTAGCAGCATCGTAAAGGCAGGCCATCGAGACAGCGCGCCTCGCAAAAACATACTGTGGCTAAAAACACGAGCCCAGGGCGCTGTAAAACGGGGTCTTGTAGGCTGAAAAAGTACCTGTCTCGGCGAGGGAAATTCGGTATTTTTTTTTATTTGCCTTGTAATATGATTTCCCTAGTTTTAGAGCCCATGCGTTTTTACTGAGCTAATTTGTGTTGAGAGTTCATAAAGTTCAAGTTTCGTGCTGATAGGCCTTTTTTTATTTTCTCGGTTTCCTTATGAAATAATGAAAATTACACTAGGATTTTTTTACTTTTCGTTGCAATACACATATATTGATAAATTATATAATTGACGAGAGAACTGCTGAGAATGTTAATGCAAAAATGCTCGTCGCAGAGATCCAATAATCTGCCTTAACACTAAGTGAGGTAGATCATTGCCTCTCTTTTTAACATATTTTATTTCTCATTTATTACATCATTTAAATGGGTGATAATGTAAGTAGATAAATTATTTTAGAAATTACCAAACTTTCATAAATGAAAAAGTGTTTTTAACCCATAAAACTATGCCAGCATATGTTTCTGGCCCATAAAAGTATGAGTGTTTTTTTCTAACTCAGAGGTTGGGCAGAAGCTTAAGTTTGAAGTTTTAAGTCCACAAAAATATCATATGTTTCTGTTATAAGTATATGTATAGAACTCATTATTATAGGAGTGTAATTTTGTAGCACATTGCAAAAGTTTCTAACTCATAATGTTATAAGCATAATTTTATAATCCAGCATATTATAAACGTACATTTAAACTCATATTTCTAAAATTGTGAGTTGAAAACTAATAAAAGTACAATAAAAAAGTTTACAATTCATAGTTTGAAGAGCATAAATTTGTTATCAAACAAATTGTGATCATAAATCATGATTTTCTAATTTTATGAGAATAAGTCTACAACTCGCAATATTATGATTAAAAAAACAACGCACAATAATATTAACATAAGTTTATAGCCCACAATAATGTGAGCCCATGTACACACCCAAACATCTACCCAAGCCTCCGAGTCTCCGACAATGTCAGCCTGCAGTTCTTATCGGCGCGTTTTGCCGCGCCCTGCCAGGCTGCCGGCAAACTGCGTTGTGCTCCAGCAGATGATTGGTGGCGCGAGAAGTGCTCAGTTTGCCGGTGGGAGGTCGCAACGCCGTGGCCTCAGGCATGGCAATCGCTACTTCTTCTACTCCAACCCAACCCCAAACACGTTCAACCAACATAATTTTGCGCTATGAGCCTATAATTTCGTCCCCTACTGTCTTTTCATTTTCTCTTCCAGCTTTAACGGTAGTTCCTTGTCTCTCCTATCATAAGAGGTGGCCACTTTTTGTTAACTATAATTCTTCTTCGCTTTTACAGTGTCATCGCACACATGCACATATCCTATCAAAGTGCTTAAGCAAAATTCCAAGTACACTTAGCGGCTTAGTTACATGTAGTGGCCTAAGTACACTTAGCGACCTAAGTACAAATAGTGGTCTAAGTACACATAGCGGTGATGTATGTACATGTAGTTGCCTAAATAAATGTAGTGGCCTAAGTACACGTCGCGACCTAAGTACAATTAGTGGTCAATTGGAATAGCTTAGTAAACGTTCCCAAATGACTAGCCTACGAAAAAGTCCTTTAGGGACTAGTATTATTCTTATTATGTATTTTCATATAATATTTAAACCACATTTTTTAACAAACTTCTTGGAAGAAGTTTGCAGGTTCAATGAGAGGTCAACAACACATTCTTATCCTGATAAAATTGTATCAAATTCTCCTTGAGTTCACGGTATGCATTTTCCTGCCGCTTATCATTAAAATATCGCTATATTTTTGCTTATGCTCCATAAATCTTCACAGCAGAAGTTTAGGGGCCAGCAGTCCACTATTATTATGAGAGGCTTGCATGTACAAAGTCCATTCCGCCTTTGAAACGGCGGGTGGCCTTGATCGGTTGAGAGGCGATCAAGGCGCTGCCGATCAACGTCTAGATAATCCCAAGTTGGGACTCCTATTTTCTTAAAAGTTTTTTCACTCGCTTAGAACTTCTGATTTAATTTTTAGGCCATTCTAGAGACAATAAATAGGACGAGACTTAACAGGAAAATATACGAGTTTTTGCATCAAGTTTGAATTTTGTTGCATTGCTGGAAATTTTGTAAATGGAAAGAATCGGTATAATCACCGCGCCCAAGTTAGATTCAGACAGATTGTATCACTCTTCGCCCAGAACAATGATTCGGCTTTCTAAGACTAGTCGGGATGATTGCTGCATGGCAATATAGCTTACTAACTATCTAAAGTTTTCCCTATTTTACCACATTTAACAAGCCTCTAAATTCATTGAGGTTATCCTTTCCAGAAATAGTGCAACATTTATATGCATAATTTTTTACTTACTCCCAATTTTATCGGAAAAGAAAAATGCGTTAATTACGCCAGAATATTTTACATCAGTTGATGATCTGTCACTTTATGATAATAATAATTACGCACCACTGAGCTCGCTGAAATTGCTGAATAAATTTTTGAAAAGTTAATTTATTTCTCACTTTGTTTTCAAGTCACCGCTGACGCGACCTCGAGAAGAAATCTCTTCATTTTTTCTGATTTATGATTCCATCAGATCGGTACGGGGTTCAACTAATAATGCTTATTTGTTATCCTAGTTAGTTTTATTTTCATCCTAGATATTTTATTGATATCCTATACAATTCATGTTACATTCTACTGTTAGTTATTGTTACATGTTAGTTCTACATTCTACATGTTAATTTATTGGTACCACGAATTCCAAATTTGTGACGAGTTTGCTGAGGTTCCTAGACACGGATGTCGATAGATCAAAATTAAAAATTTTAATGTGATAATTGGCCTAAAGAAAACGCACGGATTCAATTTTGGTATATTGTTATTAAATTCAATTATTGTTATTGTTATTCTATTTGGTTCTATTCATCCTTCCCTTGATAGCAATAATCTTACCATGTTATTAAAGGTTAATGTCAGGGGCCACAAACAGCTTTATTTGTAAATTTATTTCTTGAGTGTGCCCCGACATCGTCAATTGGATATTCTTCGTGTCAGCGGCGCAGAGCTGTAATTAAATATAATCCAATGACGCTTCACAGTCACGCAATTTGTGAGTGTAATCAGCAGGCAGCCATGTCATGAAGCCACGTTAGCGTTGCCATGTCAAGCCATAACGTGGCTACACGTTAATTGTAGTCATGCCAGAAGCAACGAAATGGCTGAACGTGAAATGTATTCGTGTCTGGACGCACGACATGGTTACGTGTGAGTGGCAGTCGATACTGCGCTTGAATAGAAAATAACTGACATGTTGAAGGATCTGCAGGATATGGCCGCAGGAACTTATCCCTTCACGCTTCAAATTAGTAGAGTGACACCTAAAATTGATCTTGATAAGTCCTTTTGGCAATGACATAGTCGCGCGAGTTGCAGCTATGTATTTTGTTCGCTAGAATTGGTCGTCATGGAGACCGTACATATACATATGGACCTTTGACCTGGAGTTGCAGGAGAGAGCTATGGTTGACCGACTACAAGTCGTTGCTCTAAATGAGGCAATTGTTATGCACGAAGCCTGCAACGAATATTGAAATGGACAGACACAACTATGGCTTAGCAACACCCCTGTTTCTTTCGGGGGAAGGCTCCAGTCGATAAATAATCTCATGATTGCGGGTTGTAAAAAAGATTTATTTCACATCAAGTTTTGATTTATTATATATATTAAAAAAGATTTATTTACAACAATTTTTATAACCACTAAAGCTTTATGCTCTGCAATGCTGCGTATTGAGTTCGTTACGATCGAGCCACAACCTGTGTAATGTCGTCAATAGAATTTTCGTTGAGTTATTGAGCATATATACTGGTCTATTATAATAATTTACGTCTTTCTGGTCGCGTACCGTGATATATGTTGTGATATTTATTGATGAAAGGAATCTCTTATTCTCTGTGTCTTTGTTAACAATAGTAATCATGTCCACCACGGAGGTATATAACTTATCGGCTCATGCATTTCTTATCGAGAGGCAGTCTCGAGTCCATGGCATGTATAGGGCAGTCTCCCCTTTTTTTAAACTAAATTTTTGATGAAGTTTCAATTGATACGAGTTGGTTCTTTGTTTTGTTTAAAGTTCCAACTAATGAGAAATGTATGATGTGAATTAGACGCCTATATGTTCATTCAATTTTTAATGAAACACTGTTTTGTAAAAAGTGTCGAACGGGGCCCATTGCCCCACCCTCTGGGGCAATGGGCCCATGGGCTTGGGGCAAGGCGCCCACCCATGGTCCCTTTACCACAAATGCATATTTTTCGTTTAAAAATGATAAAACAACACTTTACAGCTAAAAATAAGAAAATGCAATGAAAAATATGACATTCACTCATTCATTAACAACTCAAAAATCATATACTTAACTTGAAAAAATATACTCTTGGCTTAAAAAATCTATCACTGACGTGAAGAAAAATATTTCATTGACATAAAAATATATATCCTTGACTTGAAAATATATCCTTGCGATAAAAAATTCGTCCTTGACATGAAAAAATGTATCCTTGACTAGAAAAAATATATTTAGTTGATCGGAAAAAAACTTCGTTCCAGTTTCGTCCATAATCCAGATATTATGTCCAGAGAAATCGTACCTAATCGTGATTTCAGCCAACACCATAAAAAGTCTCATCAACTTTTGGCTCAAAGGTGACTGAAATCAACTTTTGGCGAGGCAAGAGCCAATAACTCGAAAAGTGGTCATAAATACGCATAACTAGAAACAACCTGCCTTGAGGCGGCAAATAAAAAATCATGCAATATGAAGTGTAATTTGTAATTCAAAAAGCTAGTCATAGTTTGAAAAGGTCATTGAGACAAATCTAATGATGTATAACACAAGACTTCACCATGGGCGCTTTGCCCCGTGACACGCGTGGGCCCTTTGCCTCACTAGGTATCATTTCAATTTATATCGTGTCAACATTTTATTTTAAAAGCTAATAGTCTAAACTTGGTCTCAAAATTATCCCTATAAATATTACTTTGAAAAAATAATTCACAATAATTTCAAAAGCTTCATCTATAGTAATCGAAAAAAACTTTATTTAGCGGCAAAAAATTTTTTATCTGGACTAAAACAGTTATTCGCAAAGAACTTAATAACGCAAACACTTAGCAAAACGTTAATCCATACACTTCATCCCAGTGAAACTGTCGGCCGGCGGTAGAGAACACGGACCAATATCTGCCATACTTAGCGAGAAACCCGCTATGGGCCCGTGACCCGCAGTGGGCTCGCTGCCCCATGTTACCCTATCTCTTGTATGATATGACTTGACTCAATTTTCATTCATTATTTTACCTCGAAGGCACCAATTAATCGCGAATGACTTTTTCCTTCGTTAATATTATAAAAATTTATGAAGCATGAATTATTTCCAAATATTCAGATCGCTTGAGTCGATTTGCTGATTCCTATTGCTCTGTTGACGTCACTATATCGCTTTCATCCAGTGAATTGCTGTGACGATCAATGCATTATGATTAATAGGATAAATTTAAAATAACGTATAATAAAAAAATACAATGAAATGGCTAATGACTAATAAAAATACATAATTTCAGTACAATATCGAATATTCAGTCTTATAAGTTCATAAAAAGTATCTTTTGCCACACTCGTTCGGTATGCCCAAAATCTAAAGGTTGTGTGAGCTTTCCATGAATAGATAAGCGGATTATGCAGTTAGGAATAATTGAAGGCTCTTCAAGCCTTATTTGTCAAGTATGTTGGCTTGCTTGGAATTGAGGATGAAAATTACATGTAACATGCCCGTGACATTTGTCTTACAAGGATATTTGTTTAGCCACGATATTTGGAGCACTTCATGAGTGCGCCGCATAGGTCGTTGAGTTGGTAAATGCCGTTTCTGGATGAATAAAATATTCAATTAGGAGTAAGCTGGCACTTGATGAATAGCCTGGTGAGGTAGGGAAAGGGCAGACGCTTACGCGTCTAGTAATTACACCATCAGGCTAACACACTGCACTGGAGTGACATGATCGATACCTAATGTGGCTCCCAATAATGCCTGACGAGGCCGATATTCTCGAAGACCTAAACAGAATATTTACTCGCGTAAAAGGCCTTCGGGAACCAAGAATAATATCCCGTGGCTGCTTAATTGCGTGAAAATCAACAATGTAGATGATTTTCACGCAGTGTTTTCAACGGCCTTGAATATTCTAGTTTTATATTGTGCATGAATAAGTGAACCGTACGACCAGCATGTTCCAACTCTAGTTGAAATGAGCGAGGCTTTGTCTAGAAAACGATGCACTTACGTGGGTCATCTTCACTTAGTTTGGACCGGTAAAAGGGCTGGTGCAGAAAGTTTGTCACTATTTGGACAATATGACCCATTCGTTTATCTGAGTGAATCCTTGGTAGAGATCTGTAGACCGCTATGGTGGAACTCGTGAACAGCATCTGCAATGACCCAAACCTGTCTTAGTGATACGTATGCTACGTGTGTGCCAGGCATGGCTTAAACGAGTACGGCTAATATTATTGTACTATCACTCTCATAACTTATCATCACATTGCTCTTACTTCCGTTAACTCGCTGTATTAGTAACTGAACACTTCAGAGTGTAGTGAAAAATATTTTTAATAGTTCGCATTTGCGTTCGAACCTTGGCGTACGGATTGTATTGAATTCGCAAACTTTGTCACAACTTGTATAAAACAGTTAATTCGGATCTAAATATTCATGACTTACAGGAATGGAGCTGAGCTGCAATAACAAGTCAGCTGGTCGCTATCTGTAGCTATATTTGTAAGTAAAATTTAATATATTTGCAAGTGAAATTCATCACAGGCATGAATATTTAGTTTCGTGTGAAATTGCAATCGAATATAAATTTTCATGCTTTTTCCTTGCGTGATCTTACTGAATGCTTCATTAATTTCTTGCGTAAATGTAAAATGTTAAGTAAATTTGTTATCAACTGTCAAGTTTTTAGCTTTTGAGTGGGCAATATTTCAGTTGCTGGCTCTTCAGTTTCTAACTCTCTAGTTTCAAGCTCATCACGCACAAGTTCTTCATTTCCAATCTCTTCAGTTTTCTAGCTCTTCATTATCTTGCTATTCAGTTTCTAGCTCTACATTATCTCGCTATTCAGTTTCTAGCTCTTCATTATCTTGCTATTCAGTTTCTAGCTCTTCATTATCTTGCTATTCAGTTTCTAGCCCCTCAGTTTTTAGCTCTTCAGTTTCTAGCCCCTCAGTTTCTAGCTCTTCAGTTTCTAGCCCCTCAGTTTTTAGCTCTTCAGTTTCTAGCCCCTCAGTTTCTAGCTCTTCAGTTTCTAGCCCCTCAGTTTCTAGCTCTTCAGTTTCTAGCCCCTCAGTTTTTAGCTCTTCAGTTTCTAGCCCCTCAGTTTCTAGCTCTTCAGTTTCTAGCCCCTCAGTTTTTAGCTCTTCAGTTTCTAGCCCCTCAGTTTCTAGCTCTTCAGTTTCTAGCCCCTCAGTTTCTAGCTCTTCAGTTTCTAGCCCCTCAGTTTTTAGCTCTTCAGTTTCTAGCCCCTCAGTTTTTAGCTCTTCATTTGCTGGCTCTTCACTTACTGGCTCTTCAGTTTCGTTCAAAGCATCATTGTCAGCAAGGTAATCACCACAACACGAGCCAGCACCACGCAATGCTCGGCCCCCTGCATTTCGCATCACTAAGCCGGTGCAGTTTTAGTGAAGCATTTATCCTCATTTGTGCGAGTTCGGCGCGTGGCTCCCTTTACTGTATTATTCGGCGCTCTTCAATTGCATCGCTAATGGCGCTGAATGAGCCGAGTATTGTTTGAGTTATAGCGTGGGGCGGCCGGGGGCGTAATTACATCCGTGATACAGAGATACAAATGAGCTCATTCATAGTGGGTGAATAAGTGATAGTAATAGTGAGTAATCGTGGGTAATAATACGGCAGCAGGTAATATGTGTGTAAGTAATAAGTGATTAGGTCATAAGTAAGTAATGAGTGTGTAGGTAATAAGTGAGTAAGTAATTAATGGGTGAATAAATAATGAGTGAGCAATTATTGAGTGAGGAATTATTGAGTGAGTAATTAATGAGTGAGTAATTAATGAGTGATGAATTAATGAGTGAGTAATTAATGAGTGAAAAATTAATGAGTGAATCGGTAATAAGTGAGTAAGTGTTGAGTGAGTAAGTAATCCTGCTTCCTGAAACATAGAATTAAAGAAACTGATGAACCTTCGCGACTCTCGTTCCTTCAATATCAGACGAAAACTAGCGGAAAATAAAACAAGGAAATAAGCATGTATTAAAATTTATAAAACAAGTGGTGGAGACCTAAGCGAACTCAGGGCAAATGTTACAGTGGAGACCTTGAAGTTCAGTTTGTATGGAAAAGATCACCCTTGAGATTAGTCTCGAATTATCATTATAATAATATGCGTTTTAATTACTTTTTAAAGACCATACTTTTAAAGAGGCCGGTGTTTTACACTTTTAAAGAGACCACACTTCTTTTCGGCACACATGTACAATGAATTTCTTATTTTATTTTCATACATTAAAAAAAAATAATTTTTTGAATTATTCTTTAATATGTCAATTGGTTCATGCATTGTCTCCGACTTTACGCAAATGTGCGAAATTTCAGATCGATTGGACTGGTAGAAGCGTGTTAAATATCGATTATAAGATTTTTATCAGACATACAAACAAACAACAAAAAAGTGAAATTAAAGAAAAGTGCGGTAAAAACGACCTTCTTCTTTTAGATGCCTAGTTATCTATAGGCGTAAAAATTTGGTCATAAATTTGTGCAAAGAAAACCACAATTTCTTTAGCCGTTAATTATCATGATACATAAAATTTTCTCACAGGTACCGTTTTGTTTAAAGGCAAAATTATCCGCGCATAAATTTCTGCAAATTCTCAGTCTGATATCCTCATGATAATATTGACGGGTAAATCAGAGACATACATTTATAAATGAATGATGACGTTGAACCTGCATGACAAATCTTGACATTTTCACCGCAAGTGCGGATTTTGATCCCGAGTCTTTGGTTCATTTTTTATCGTGTTGTAGCAAAAGATCGACAGAGTATTTTGGGTGATCCTTTCAACTGATCCTGCAGCGCAGACTTCGGACCCCTCAGCTGATCTTAAAGCGCAGACTGCGGACCTCTCAAATAATGCTGGAGCGCAGACTGCAGGCTCATCAACTGAGGCTGGAGCGCAGACTGCAGGCTCATCAACTGAGGCTGGAGCGCAGACTGCAGGCTCATCAACTGAGGCTGGAGCGCAGACTGCAGGCTCTTCAACTGAGGCTGGAGCGCAGACTGCAAGCTCCTCAACTGAGGCTGGAGCGCAGACTGCAGGCTCCTCAACTGAGGCTGGAGCGCAGCCTGCAGGCTCATCAACTGAGGCTGGACGGGCAATAAAGCCTTGATGTTGATCTGTTCCGAGCAGTAAAGCGTGCGGCTCATCTTTGTTCTTATGTCTGGAAAGAGGCAGAGCTTGCGGATGAGATCGGATTCTAGTCTTTATCTCCATCAATTTTCTAGAAACTCGAGCATACAAGAAATTATTTATGCTTTTCTGTAGAATGACGTTGCACCAAATAAGTTAGTGATTCATTTAGTAAACCCCTGAATTTTTAAAATAAAAAGTTTACCCAGTATTTATTGGCATCCGGTCTGATGAATTGATTCGTTTCAAGAGCACCGCTTCTTTGTGCCTCATGCTGCTTGCTTTGTTCACTAGAGACTCGCACCGTCAGGCCGGGAAGTCGTCGTTTCAAGGCCGCGTTTCTAGGTACGCAAAAACCTGTTGTGTTGCGACTACCTGGAAAATCGCTCATGCAAGAAGGCGCTCGTTATGTTGACCTGCGAATTTCTTGTACATGAAGAAGACACCAGGCGTCCGTGGTTGATTATGTGTCGTCTGTGGACATGCAGGCGTTCGAGGCCGCGGCAAAGACGGCAGCAGGCGTCCGAGGCTGCGGCTGAGTCGGTATTAGGCGTCCGAGGCCGTGGCTGAGTCGGCATTAGGCGTCCGAGACCGCGGCTGAGTCGGCATTAGGCGTCCGAGACCGCTCCTGAGTCGGCATTAGGCGTCCGAGACCGCTCCTGAGTCGGCATTAGGCGTCCGAGACCGCTCCTGAGTCGGCATTAGGCGTTCGAGACCGCGGCTGCGACGGCACCAGGGCCTATACTATAAAGTTAAGAGATCGTAAGTTCATCCGCCAATCATTGACGGCCTTTCAAGCAAAATCCACCATTAATAGACAAAAAAATAGAGCGTAAGCACTTACGTTCACTTAGCGAGTTTTGAAAGTATGGGCCCAGGCGTCCGAGGCCGCGGCTGAGGCGGCATTAGGCGTCCGAGGCCGCGGCTGAGACGGCTTCAGGCGTCCATTGTCATTATATATGAGATCCGGCTTGCCTTATTTGGCATTGCAAGTATAGTAACGGTTAGGACGCATTTTTCTGACCGTTATATCCATATCGAGGAGTATTGATACGATATTACGTTACGTTATTTACTCAATTTATAATTAACTTTGGTTGAAGATTTTTTGTGAAATTTAATTAAATCCCAAAATTAAAGGATATCTATCGTTAATTAAACAGTCCGACGCTTGTCAACTAAAGAATTTGCGAGAATTAAGTTAGACTCCTGTCATGTAAATGGGTTTATGAGTGTCATAAAAATTTTGCAAAAGGTTACGAAATTTTCCAGTGGACATAATACACGATTTCAATTTCATTCAGGAAAATGTAAGATCTTTAACCTTCTCTTCATCCTTCAGAGAATCCATTATGACAAACTAAATCCCACACTTTGAAGTCATAACGGTGAGCAAATTAACATAGCTAATTATTGTCAGTCGGTCTATATTTTTCTTGCTTCATTTTGTTGAAACTAACCTGCACGATGATAGCGACTTTTCCGTCTTAAAATGTTCTTTCATTTTGCGTCCATATCAAGTGCGCGTTTAAAATTCAAATGAACTTGTAGAAACTTCGCCTCGTTGTCCAAAAGCTGCATGAATGTATTAATTAAAAATAATTGAATTCATAATAAGAGACCTTGTGCCACACGAGTCTCTTGACGATCAAGCGAGCAAATCACTGCACATGCCGGGCTAATTTGAAAACTCGGAGCTTCTCTGCAACTTGTATGGGTCATTAATACTGACTAAATTTTGTGCAACTCCCGAGGTTAGTTTAACTACGCCACTTTAGCCTCAAAAGTTGGGCAGTCGTTGCAGTTCAGGAACTTCAGCGCGGCCGTGGAAGTTGACTGCTAGTGACAAGGCCGGTAATCCAGCGGGAGATAGTGACACAATATAGAGTTTGTCAGCCGCCGTAATGTTTGTCCGTTGCGACTTGCGTTGCTTTTGTCCCAGCAGACAAGATTTATGAAGCTTGTTGGTCTGCTAACGAACTTCCCGCGACCTGATTCAAGATAATCTCATTTCTCAGCAAGATTGCGATCTCTGAAGTTAGGCCACTAGTTCTGACGTGAACCGTTATTCATGTCACCAAAGGCAACATATGAGGTGCATTCGCAACTTCTCGCCTGATGCGTAATGCAATTTATTCTCAAGGTCTTCGGGTATTGGTCTTCGATGTATAAATCTTGGGATGTAGCCTACGTGCCTGTAAACTGGCACGTGTGAACAACCTCGCGCCTCGCAAAGCAATGATTTGCGAACTCCGAGCAACGGCTGATCGTGGAATTTACCCCACTTGATTTCAGTTGTTTCTGGAGTATAAGATTTTACCGGCATTTCTCTACCCTGTGATGCATAGTTTTTAAAGAGAATTCGGAGAGGAAGAAAGTATTTTTTTCCAATTCCTGTATGCCGATACATGTGATCGTTCATTAAAAATCATGACATATGAATTACTATGACTTTCAACTGATGGAAAATATCTTAAATAAGTCAATGTGTCCAAATGTGGAAAGGTTCCTGGCTGTACCTGAACAGAGCTGCAGTTATCTTAATTGTATCCAAGACTTTATTTTGTAATTAAAATTCAGCGGTTCGCAAATGTCTTCATCTTGTCACTCATATTATCATGACGCCATTCGTTTACTGCGCTCTGTCAAATGTAGTCAGTAATGTTGAGCATTTACTTATTTCCTTTTACTTCGTCAATACTCTGGGAAAATAGATTCGATGAAAATATAGTAAATAGAAGGGAAATTGTATCGATTACTTCGATCATACAGGAATTTGCTCTCGCCGTTATAGGGAATCATTGATCATGTGGAAGTGTTAAACGAGCTTCGCCGCTCTGACGTTATTTAATGTCATCATTTTAGTTGCCATTGGCTCTGAATTAATTTCTTATCGGCGTGGAACTGAAGTTTATAAATTATTTCCCGTCAAGTGCCACTTCATTTTGTTGCCACGCGACGATCGGTCGACGCGAAAAATTAAAAGAGCTTTAGGCCGGTAGCATTTATTGCTTCAGAGAGTTTTCATAGTCAATGCTAATAAATTAGTCATTGTTAATGTGAAATTAACGCAATAACTATACTGTATTGAACGAGTCCGTTCATCCAACGAGATGAGCTTAAAAATGATTTAAAACTTAAAATGCAAACGAAAATTTGAACAAACAATATCAAATTACTTAAGTAAATACTCAAACTTAATAGTTCTCAGTCGATTCGAAAGTGTGTTTGTTCTTCAGTTTTTCATTGTTTATTGTATTAACCTATTTTATCATATTAATTGACTGATCCTTTTTGAAATAGATTACTCTGCAGGCGGTAACGGGCTAATTATTCGTAAATTGAAGTCACCACAGCATACTTATAAGCCTCCGTCGTGTCGGGCACTGATTGACTTAAGTAATTAATATGACATATTTTCTATATCCATTAAGTCAGACCAGTGAGTGGAGCTTCTTTTACCTGCTTGTTTACTCGAGCATCACGCAAATCAATTACTTTTTGATATTCTTATTGTGATATTGTTGATCAGGCTGAATCCTTCAAATTTTAAATATTCTTGTAAAAAGTCGGTGTTAAGTGTCATTGAAGTTAATGTGTATATACTATTTCTTAATACGGTCAAGTTTATTCAATAGAAGAACTTCTAGTAAAAACTCTCACTGCATAACTTCTATGATTTGTAAAAATTCTACAGAATTCTTTGATAAGTAAAACATCAGAATAGTTTTGCCTTGAGCGAGTTCCCTATAATGATGGACGATGCAAGTTAAGTGCAGGTTGTTATCGTCAAGCTTTTTATTTTACCGTCAAAAATTGCGTGTCATAACCGGTTCCTTGCGTGTGACTTTCTCTGAAGGATCCCATGTCTCTCATCCCATGGAGACCTTGTTCCCTTTACTGCGATATCCATTAAAATGGATATGATTATGACGGATTATAAAAACAAGGCGTATAGTGCATGGTATTCCGTTATACTACTTTAAGCCGTGGTCTTCATTATTATGAAGATACAGACAGTACGAGTAATGCCCAGCATTATTTTGATACCTTACATTTCGCCGCGGTATCCGCTAAAACGGAGATACAGGCATTGCGTTTAATGCACGGCATTATTCCGATACCGTTTCCCGTTGCTGCGGTCTTTAAAAACAAAAAATTGCGAGATTGTATATATAATTTGGGGCACTATTTTTATTTCATTTATCAGTGGATTGATTAACGGGTTTTACAAAATTTATTTGTCAAGCATAGACATAATATAAATTGAACTAATAGGTTCAAGATCGTGTTTCATTAACATAATTTGTATTTTTAGAAGAAAAACTTCGCATGAATAGATGGCGTTTTCTTATATCGACTATAATTAATTTGTGCATATTCGAAGCCAAGTTTCTTGGAATTATGGATTATGTCCAAGATGCAGACATATCCTGAATAAAAGTATATGATATAGGATATTAATAGTACTAATAAAATTAACAAAAAATAAGATATTAATAGAATTTGGCAATAGTATTCGGACAAGCGCTCAAAAAAATGGTTCATATTATTCAAATAGTGACACTGTATGATCCTTTTACTGGGCCAAATTAAGCCAGTGACACATATACATGAGTAAGATATGTATCGCTTTTTGGACAAAATCTCCCACATTTCTCTTAGCGCAGTGATGCCTGAGCAGGCCGGTGTTGCGGTTGCTGTTTCGACCTCTGGCGTAGTGAGTGTCCTGAATCAGCAGTAGCTGTCATAAGGCTTTATAAACAAATTATTCTATTGAACCTTAAACATTTCTTGAGTCTCGAAGAGCTATCATGTCGCCCATACGCAGCACGCATGACGATCATGTTATTGCATATGTGTTTGACGAAAGAATCTTTTTGATGTGTCATCAAAAAAGACGATGTGTCATACAAGCGAAGGTATTTTTCCTTCCCCGTACACATCGTGCGTCACGCGTCGCATGAGTGTAGTGTGAGTCAGCGTTTAGTCATCGTTATTAGGTGTATTGCTCACCCTTAAGTTCTGCTCTGGATAAGCCTAAATAGTTCATTGTATCAAGCATCATGATGTAAATCATTCCTTATCAAAAACTATTGATATGATGCTGCATGATATTTTAGGTAATATATAAGATATATATCGTGATATTCTTCATTGAGCAGGCTGTATTAGTCCCATATCCGGTTCGGTATTATAGAGAATGTCCTCAATTTTGCGCGATGTAAGTTCACTTTAGAATTAACTTGGTATCACGCGAATTAATAATACGTAGCGATATATGCTTATTTTATAGCTAGACATGATGTCAACATGCAGCATTCCCGTGATTCGTAACAACGTATTGTAGAAGCTCTGTTATTTCTTGACTTCATAGTTTATAAAGTAATAGATGAAGTATAATAAAAAGTCAAAATATTCAATCATGAATTGCAACAAGCAACTTGACATCACCACAACCAAGGCCATATGAAGACATGATGGACGAATGAAGAAAATCGAGCTAAATCAAGGTTCATTTGAGTTTTAAGAGGTCGTCGTCTATTGTGAAATATGCGAGCTGATTCAAAGCGAGCTGATCGTTAGTTTTACAAATTAAAAATTATATTTTTTTTAGACGAAATGATGGCAACATGTAACATTTAAAGACTTAGGAAAAAAACTATTTTTCAAAGTTAGGGGATCAGCCTCCGAAGAGTTTGCAACTAACTTTTTAAACATATTGGAATTAAAACCGTTTGATTGATCGACCTACGCGGTGGCAACAAACAGATAAACAGAGGACGAAAGCAATGTCCAGTTGTGGGCGTGGATATTGGTAAATTAAGCGAGGTGTTCTTAAGCCACTTTAGCGTCATGCCGGACCCCTAATGACAGTGAACGCCTGACGCCTACTCTGCCCGGCCTCCTACGCTTGCTCTGCCACGGCCTCGCACGCCTAACACTTGCTCTGCCACGGCCTCGCACGCCTGACACTTGCTCTGCCACGGCCTCGCGCGCCTGACACTTGCTCTGCCACGGTAGGGTCCGAGTCCACGGTAGGGTCCGGGCAAGTCCGAGTGTAGAACAGCCGGTTTGCAGCGCCTAATAGCGCTGTATGCGCGAGCTTTCAGGCCAGTCATCTCTGATCGTTTGATTTCTGCCGGCAATCTCCGGTTGGCGTCATCGGTCTCTGGACGGTTGGCGCTCTGACGTTCCTTTCCAACAGTCATGTCTAGCTCGCTGCTTTGTTCACATTTTGTTTATGTTTGGTAAATAATTTATTTACAACTTTACTTCAGGGCATAAGTTACTAAGAGGTTTTCTAACAATCGAGACTCACGGATGTTTTTATGCTGCTTTATTACAAAGTTTTGAAATCTTTACGACATAGTTTAATGCATGACTCTGCCCTGGGGCGAGAGTAACGTGAGGAAAATTGATATTTTTGTCCTGAAAATTCAGTGTTTTTACTACGTTTTTCTTAGCTCGCTTTCGTGTCTGTGATGATCAAATCTTGCAATCGATATTTCACCAACTTTCCCATTAGCTAGCGCTCTGAAACTTTTAGGGAAGCTCAGCTCCCGATAACAATACAATAATCAATAATTTGTTGCACGTTTCCAGGCGTATAAACTCTATCAAACAGAGATCAGTAGCTGCCGAAAAATTATTTTCTACTTCTGAGTCCACATGAAAAACGTGGTCTTTAAAAATTTTTTTTATACATTTTATTATCTAGTGCAGTAAGATTTCCACTGTAAGTACTCCGTGCAGTGAAATATTCAGTGACCAGTGCATGTATGAGGTCGGTTTTAATTAGATTAATCATTATTTTATGGGAATAATTTTCACGCTCCTAGTGCATTGAAAACTCGTTAATATCAGTAGCGTTTCTGGCTCGAGACGGTCATAATTGAGGCGCATTTTTGTTAAGGCTCTCTATAGGAATTTACCACGGCAAATGAAGTACGTACATGAGGGTCAAAATGACACACTTTTACATTTAGAATTAAACAGGAGGAAATTAAGGCACATACTAAATTAAAAAAATCCTACAGAAATGAGACATGTATATAATTTCAGGACTTGGCAATTAGCCCTATTTAAACATCACTCTTAGTTAAAATCGAAGAATTGAATCAAGGGGTCCTAAGTGACAAATCTCTAACCGCTGCTCGACTTCCCTTCTTTACCGGGAAACGTTGGTCTGTAGTGTGTAGGTCCGTCGTGGTACTGTTGCAATGCCGTGACCGTATCGATCACGAAAGTCTTCTGTCGTGATGATACTCCAAGTAGCTGTACCACTGTTGTAATTCTGTAGTAAATTGTCAACGGCCGTACTTCGCAATAATTTTGACGGTTTTCGTTTAAGTGACGGTGCTGCCAGCTCGTGGCCGTACTACTGCGAACGAGTCTGACCGTACTTTAGACGTTACTTGGATGAGCTGCCGGCTGTTTAATCGCTGCAAGTCTGCTAGCTTCTTGGGTTGTCTCGCAATTGAAATAAAGGCCTGTGCGGCCGTTGCTTTGACGTCGGCCGTACAGAAATGTAGCGAAAACGTGGTCGTCATTTGTAGTTTCTCTTACAGGGTTCGTAGATGCATCGATGATTGTGAGTTTCTCGTGATCGGTTTTGTCCGGGCGAGCGGGCGGCCTCGCGGCCACGGGCCATCACGACGTCAGCAGAGCTGCAGACCGTACATGACCGTGATTTCAGAAGAACAACCATTGTTGCGAATTTTAGAGTCTTTATGTACGTTGCCACCGCGCACACTTATGCCTAACACTCGCATGATGCTCAATTCCTAAACTGATGAAATTTCCTCGCGATTTCCCTCATTTTTCCCAATTTTATGCGTGTCTTAAATTTCGTATATCTGGCCAAACATTGATTCATCGGTAAAATTTTAGAACAAACATAAACTTGGAGGTTTGGGAATCCAAGTTGCATTGTAATTTATTTGTTCTTAATTAATATGAGAAGGGCGACTGGTGCTAGTAATATAAAATCTTAATTCCATCTTATTCAACTCCATCTGAATCTGCAATCGAGAATTTTTGACAAACAATGAAGAATTACCTCATTGACTGTAATACGCACGCTAATGTTGTTTCGGAACAAAACATCGGTGCAGTTATCCTGGGCCTATACTTTCAAAAAAAGTTAAGAGATCGTAAGTTCATCAGCCAATCATTGAAGGCCTTTCAAGCAAAATCCACCAATCATAGACAAGAAAATAGAACGTAAGTACTTACGTTCACTTAGCGAGTTTTGAAAGTATGGGCCCTGGTCATGTATATTTAATCATAATTCATTTGCAATTTATTTGCAAGTCGTTCGTTGTAATGGTATCTGTGCTACCATGCTGTATAAACGGAAGCATCGTTTTCAAGAAAATAAACTTCTTTCCCGAGCCTACCTTTAGCAGACGACCTGCTACTACATCTCCCAATTAAGAGGGGGGCCACAGCTATTTAATTTAATTTATTTATTTCCAAAATTTTCTTTTAAAATTTGCTGGAGTCACTCCAAGTCAGTTGGATAGTTCCGCAAGTTTGTCAATACTTCTACGTCGGTCTTCAGGGATTAAGTCCCTAATTTTCTAACATCTACTTCAGTGCAGCAAATGGAAGGACGACCTGAGCGAGGTTGGTCGTCAATTGACATTTTCTATTTATTTTTTAAGCCGGAAAACCGCTAAAAAATTTATTTTCCCCATAGTATCATCCCTGTATAAAAAAGCAAAAATTTAAGACAGCATATTGCTCTATAAAATCATCATCAAAAAACGATGAGCGAGCAAAAGAAGATGAGCGTGTTCCAATATAAAAAAATGTTGATATTGGAACACCGTAACACGGCTTTCTATAGAGCAGCAATGCTTGGCACACTAACGGATGAATTTCAATAGCATAGGCACATTCTGGGAGAATGCGGTACAGCCAAAAATTCACCACACAGGCTGTCCGTTTTTTTTGGGTCGCCCTCTGTATTGCATTTACAGGCCGGCATAATCTGATCTTCTGCTATGTAACGAACTGTCAAATCCAACAACACTTTTTAATTATAATGAAATATTTTTAATTATCGAAAAAACCGGCTATGGAACAGAATTTTCATCACCACTTTATTCAACACAAAAAGTGTTAATATTATGATCTAGGTCCCACAGCAGACGCGCTCTAAAGCTCAGCTCGCAACATATCACCTCCCCAAGTTAGTCCCACCAAGTCCACATTATTTCTCCGGCGTTTCCTGGAAAAAGTTGGCGCTGTAAGTACGTAGGGTGCATTTATTTATTGCAGGAACGTCTTATAAAAGCCGAATAATTTCCGTCTATAGGCGAGTGAACAAACTTTAGCAATAAAGTGCGGGTATCTGCCAACGCTGGCTGTGCTCTCGCACTTCAAAACTTGCCCCAAGCAAATATTTTCCGCTTCATAACGGGGTTTCTTTTTATACCTGCGGAATATTTTAACTCTTATTTTACTTCTTTGCATATTAATGTATGCGTTTCTGTATGCCGTGCCGTAATACATATAATTCAGTAGTTGATGAGTTAATAACGTACCAATTATCTAGTTGGTACGTTATTATTTCGGAAATTTTTTAATTGATTATATATTTTGTATCTAAATGTTTACATAATTTTATATTAAATATAATATTTTGGCATCTATAATAAAAGGTTTTTACTCGACCGGCAAAATTCTCAGCAACTCTTGTCGTTTAAGTTTTTAATTTACAGTGCAGCGAAAATATTCATGCATATATTGAATTTCTTTTAATGGTCAAGACGAATGCCAGTAAACGGCGATAGCACGTTAATTAAATATTCAGTGAATGCAATTTGTTCCTTGAAGCTTGAAGGCGAATTCGGTTGACTGAACTCTTCCATATTTTGAGTGAATTGACTTTCTAAGAATTATTAAGCTATAAATATTCCGATACGTTTCCTCAGACCATACATTATTCATCAGGAATGTTGTGCACATACATCGGGCCTGTCCATTGATCAATGCAACAATGCGGTAGATGCCGCGGAGATCCGCCGCGTGTCCTTTCCGGGCCCGCATTGTCGACTCGGCGTAGTCTTGGCACTCTGAAAAATGAATGGTCTTTTGTCCAAAATGGTTACACATTGTATGCTTGTTGCACTGATACGCTCTGAACTGTTCCAGGATCACCCACAGATGGCAAAAAAATTCATCAATATTTGGACAAGGTCTCACTCATTTCTGTCAGTGTTCATTCGGAACTCTATTGCCCTGCGTTCCGCGTCCATCTTATCATAGCAGCGCTCCGTGCTGTTGTGGTGCCTGGACAGCGGAACGATGCGTCAAGCATCAACTTCTGTTGTACATACCGTCAGTTGTGCTGGGGACCTACTATCAAAACTCGCTGAAGTACATGTAACGGAATAAGTACAGACTATATTATAATTAATCAATTATTTCACTGTAATTATGAGCGTAGATACGGCTGATGGACGTCTCCAGTGATTGATATTCAAGTATCGATGAGGCCAATGATAACTTGTTGTTGAAAAGGTTCTGGTCAATTCAGGGGAGCAAGAGAACTATCATTAATTATTTGAGCTATCTAATTTAATGAGACATTATTGAAATTACTGCCAGATAATTGATAGAAGTCTTATAGAAATTGCTTCTACATAATTTATAGAAGTCTCATTAAAATAGCTGCTACTGAAATGGCTGCATTGATAAAAGCCTTACTGAAATTGCTGCTATATAATTGATGTAAGTCTTGTAAGCAAAATGTGAACGACAGCCTTGTAAGAAATTTAAGCAAGGCTTAAATTGCTGCTATATAATTGATGTACGCCTTGTTAAAATTGCTGCCATACAGTTGATGTAAGCCTTGCTGAAATGGCTACTACGTAAATGATAGACGTCTTATAGAAATTGCTGCTACAAAATCGATAGAAGTCTTAGAGAAACTGTTACTAAATTATTAATATAAGCCGTAGAAAAATAGCCGCTTCTTAACTGATAAAAGTCTTATAGAAATTGCCGTTACATAATTGATAGAAATCGTATAGAAATTGTTCGTTAAGGATAAGGAGGAAGCTGGGCTCGTGCTCAAAGTTTGATCGTTAATGCTCTTAATGAAGCGATTAAGATCCTTTGTACGGGGCAGAAATTCTCGCTTAGCTTTTCATGATGCGGGAAAAGGAGTCGAGCAGAAATGTTCCTCAAAGGATATGTTCTCGTTTCATGGTGAAGCACTTCGGAGCGCGGGTTGGTGGAAAGAAAAGACTGTCCTTAACGATATATTTTAGGAATTTTGTTGTGATATACCGAAGTTTCGAAAGATTTTATTACTGGAAGTTTTTGTTGCATGAGAGATGGACGCAAGGATGCCGAACTTAGATACTCTAGCGATTATTTTGAATTAGCAGAAGTTACTGAATATAAATGCTATAGGGGCTTTGTTATACTCCTAAAAGGCAACAGATAAATAAATCAAATACAATTTATCGTGTTTGAAGTTCGATCATTTTCATTCCATGCACAAGCGAAATGAATCTTTTTCTCATTCCTTACGACCGTATTTGCATTTTTATGTCTCAGTGTAGTTTTTCTTTAGTATGCATAATAAACAACTATTCTTCAGAATGCCCAATTAATCCAATTAGTTGTTGGTTATGTTTGAGAGAAACATCCCTGTAGTTGATATAACACAAATACTCGCATAATTCTTAACAGTTCTTAAACGTCAAGGAAGCTAGGTTGATAAGTCCTAACAGTGCCAGAAGATCGGAATTGCATACATTGTTTCGATTGAGGAAATGAGCGATTTGTTCTTTCCGGCAGCGAAAGAGCATGCGATCCTTCGCAATATAAGACGATAACCGTTAGTGGACCGAGAACTGCAGGACTCGATATGCGTGTTTTTGCCAAGTTCTTTCATCCGTCAAGTTGCAGTTTAAATGCACATCGAAAATATTGATGAAATTCGAGTCCGTCTCTGAGTACGTATTAAAGATTCTTAAATTTAGTGCTGTTCCATAGAAATCGATTAAATAAAACTTCTGATGACAATGAAGCAAAGTCTTTGTAAATATTTTTAGCGAACCTTTTGTTAGCATAGTTTTTAATAGTCTATTTCTTATGCGCTCCTATGGTTTACTCGTTTATCAGGCCTTTAGAGTGTAAAGATAGCCGACCACGTATCAAATAGTTTCATGCTAGCTCAGTGGTACACGTCGTTCGTAGCCCGCGTAAAAAGTGCCCACAATATTTCGGTGCGTTAATACATGCCTTCTTATAACGTGTTTATAGTTCTGATTATTATCTGTTATATATGAATATTATAAACATATGTTTGTTCTTACAGATACATTTTTTCATTCAATAAAAAAATTGTTGTCGAAACTGTGGTTATCTTAAAACCTGAACGCGGGCTTACGTCAATCCAAACTCAGCAAAACGTGAAAGCGTTTTACAGTCTTCATAAAGTCTTATTTCAAATGCACTATATACATAATTCAACTCGTAAAAATTTATTGAGTAACGAGAGATAAGTACATCCCATTATATATAGTCCCTGCAGAGTCAAGGTTAATCAACTAATCAAATTGCACATAAAAAACAAAATTGTCGATTTCAAGAGTTGATTATTCCAAAAGCAAAATTGGATTAGACGCTGGAAAAATAAACTTAAGGCAGCTTGGCAGTTCAGCAAGACTTCTATAACTGTTGTTTTTTATTTCTCATAACTTAACGTCCTTGAATAATCCTATGTCTTCCCCGTGATGTTGTGCATTTATTATTACTTGTCAATGAATGATCCCATTTCCCCCGTGATGTTGTGCATTCATTATTACTTGTCAATTATGAATGGTCCCATTTCCCCCGTTACATTGTGCAGTCATTATTACTTGTCAATGAATGATCCTATTTTCCCCCGTGACATTGTGCAGTCATTATAGCTTTCCGTGCATGATGGATCCCGCTCCCCGTAAATGATCCCAATTATGAGTCATGACATATTAACAAATGGCTGTTCAATTGCAGACGTGGCCGTTCAAAATTCGCTGCACATTTCGCATGAACACTGGATCAACGAACCTTATTAATAAACATGCAGGCTCAGCATGACAGCGGTCAGATTACAATACAATAATTCATGTGTATCATTGCTGTATAATAATACACGTACATTTCTCATTGCTTTATCAGGAACACGAAGCCTGGTGAACACGTCGGGGGCTCAGCGGTGTTACAATCAGACTTTATGGAGATTCCATGAATAACTTATGAATAATTATCCATATTAACTCTCCCCACCGTGAGTAATTTATTTCGGGTGTCTAACACCGCGGCGAATGTATGTAGGCACATTTAGTATTTGCAAAGAAAGATTAAAAATTAACTTTTATTTCAGTTTTGTGCGACAAGATTGCCATCAAATTTAGATAAATAATGCATTGGTAGTCGTTTTCTGAATGAAAGTTACTCTGTTAATTTTGCAAATTCAAGTTAAAAAGGTACAATAAAAATGAACTACGTATTAAAAAAATGAAGTACATCCTACAGCTGGCCGGCAATAATACGGACATTCTTAGAATGCTTAGAAAGAAGGCAACCCTAAGGATCAAGGCAAAACAAAAATAGCGGGAGCCAATTAGGCGTTCATTGGCAAGCTGGTATTGGCTTCCATTTCTTGCAGCCTCAATGCCGATCTTAGTTGCAATCAAGGCGCTCGCATTTAGGCCTGGCAAAAATGCATGTAATTACCCATAGCGGAGCGAGAGAGCCTAATTTAACAGCACAAAATGCGATTGCTAATGCCGGCCGCAGCCTGTGGTTCCGGGGTGGGTTTCGACCAAACCTAAATTGAATTTTTCTATTTCGAGAACTATTCTAGAAAATCAACTATTTCAGTGATGTTATAAATTTACTGAGTTTTTAGTAGAACATTCGTAACTTAAACTGATCTTTCTTGCCATACTTTATGTGATTACTTAATTGCATACAACTGCTTGCTACAATTAGTAATATTTGTTTCATTCTCTATCGTTCCTCCTCTTCTTCCTTGCATAACACAAACCACACCCAACATCGACGGTGCGTGGACCAATTCCAAGCCACCACACTGATGCACATCTAAAATTTGAACACTGATGCATTGCTGCTTGTAATTTAAAGTTCAAGACATGCCTGTGCGAAACCTCATGGCTGAAATATTATTATATATTATTATATATTATTTCAACCATGGCGAAACCTGGCCTGCACGGGGCAGCAGAAGAGCAGGTATGGGGCCGTCATGTCGTAGTTGGGGCCCTATTCTCACATGTTTACTGCAAGCTCATGCTAAAAATCAGCTGATTCCAGCGCTGACAGTTTCGATTCTTCTGCAAATATGTTTGCATGAGGCCAGCAAGGCCGATTTTACTGTAAACCTTCTTTGTTGCTCCAACCTGCACACATCCAAGCTCCGAATTTTGAATTGGAAGTCAAAACGCAAAAGTAGTTGTCAAAATAAATGTCTGCTCAGTAATGTTGTTCAGGATGCACGCGCCATTAATTTTCTCGGATCCAGGAATAGCAGGGGAGGTCGACCCTTCTTATCGAGCGCTTCCTGCCTACTATTTGGACAAAGTCTCCCTCATTTCTGTGAGTGAGCGCTTCCGCCCCGCTAACACTTTCTTAAGAGGGACAATCACCCGCGAAAACTAATGCGACTTTCGCAAAAATACGCTAGCGACATTCCCTCTACTTACGACCATTAAGTCCTTGACTTCTTTATGAACATTGCAGTCTGGGACTAAAGCAGGGCAAAAGAATATTTTAAATTCTTGTAGGCCGATTGGAGCTGCAGTTCTTTATAGGCCGTGAACTTTTTAATGCTTACGAGGCAGGGAGCAGAATGTTTGTGTTAATAATGTGAATGGTATTCATGAATTATCCAAAATTTATTGCATTTCTTTGTCCAATGCGATGACTTATTCACAGGATTTGAATATTTACTTTACTATTCACAGGATTTGAATATTTATATTTCTATTTCTAAGCAATGGGTTTTGTGCATCGATCTATGGTGAATGGTGTGGCGACAGTCTATATGATGGAAAATATCGAGATAAACTTCAATAATGTCAATAAATATGAGAATAAACAGCATTAAAAAAGCTCGAATGCTTCTCATTATCTTCACAAACACCAGTGACGTTGATTTAAAAAGTCAACGCAATTGGCGACGATTTAAATATGAACGTCTTATTCTCCACATCCCAACAACGCACTGAAGTTAAGCGTGGGAAAGTCGAGTTGGTCGTGGGAAAGTCGAGTTGGTTTTTGCTTCAGAATTGAAGGATAATTTTGTATGATATATTAAGCTAATTACGTCGCCATAGAAGATCGGTGGAAATCTTAATTTTGTTCTCACAGCTGCTATTAAAACACGCAAAATGAAGCAAAACTCGGTAGTAACTCATTGCAAATTTTTTATTCACCAAATGGGTTCGATTAACAATGAATGTTGAGAAAAAACTTGGTGTTTATTTCCGAGGCTAAATTGGTATCAGCAGAGCAAATTCGCATATAGGTAATGAATATTTTATAACATAAATCTCATCCGTTGATAATAAAGACAATATGTTGTCTCTATAACTTTTAAGTCATTGACAACGAAACATTAAACTTATTAAACATTTAGTATATAGAAAATTTTAAGGGACAATATTGCATGTAGAACGTTTGGTAACGTATGCAGGAAATATATTTAATAACGATGTAAATTATACAGCTGAATATTCTGATCTTTAAAAGTTTAGGAGCCCCGGAGTGAACTTATGCAATACTTCTTGTATTTGTTATAATAATAATGGCAGTGTCAGCTGTTCAGATTATAGAAACAGTTTGTTGCCGATTCTTAGCATTCAGGATTTCCACAGTTTGTTGCCGGTCTCGAACCCGCAAGTCCTGGCTACAATTTTGGTACTCTGAACTGAAAGTGGGTCAGTGCTTCTGAAACTTTAGAAAATTGTACAGTGGCTACCCCGGCTGTGACTGACAAATGTGCGACCCCTACAGGTATAGAGGAGCTCGTATACGCAATACCAATGCTATTATCATAAATCAGCCCCAATTAAAGAAATTGTAATCGGCCTGTGTTTGAAAAACACCCACAATAGCACAAAGTGGGTCACCATGCCCTTTGGCTTCAAAGGATCACCAGTTGGTAAATTTAAAAATTTTAAATTCTGTATATGAATTGAGTTTCATAAAGTGAATGAATTGAATTTCTCCCCTTGTCGCGAAGTTTGACGCGTTTTCTGGTAAAAAGCTTTATTTAAGAACGGTGAGGCATGAGTATAAAGTTTTCTGCAGGGTATTATATTTTTTAAATATGCATTTTGAGTTTGTTAGCTAGCATGGAGTTTCATATGCAACGTACACGCCCACTATTATATTATATTATATTATATTATAATATATTATATTATATTATATTATATTATATTATATTATTGTTCAATAATTGTGCTATTGTGATATCATGATTCGTGAATGTAGTGACTATAGATATATCGTTTCATTGATACCTCAAGAAAACGTTAAATGAGAAGGTAAAGGTTTTCTTCTAAATTTCTATGGTTATTGGAATTTTTTCGCTTTCACAGTTCTCGTCCATCAGACAATTGATGCTGAAATAACGTTGATTAATGATTTTTTTTTCAACAAAATCAACTCGTAATGAACAATAATTCGATGTCATTTGTCCGGAGGACTATGCTAATTTTGCAGAGGTGCGCCTGAGAAGAAATCGAGTTAGTAACCTGGCCTTACGGTGCTTCGTATTCATGAAGTCTTACTCGTATCTATGATAATTATCATTCATTGTTACAAGGTGATTACTTAATGTATGCATTCGTGTGAAAAATTCAGCTAACGTGCGGTGACAACATAAAAATTATATATCGTGGGTGACAACAAATTTTTAATTTACAGATGGTAAGTTTTTTGATGTCAACACGACTCTTTCAACAAGTGTCCTATTTGGTCAATTTCATTTAAATTATACTCCGTGACAATTATTCGTAAAACATTTCGAATTATTGTTTTGTGTTATTCATTTAAACTGAAAATTTCAAGTCAAATTTATTATAACACCTACTCTATTTGAAACCACTGCTAAACCACGCGATAATAATGATTTCGATCCATCTTGTTTTAATTGATTGATGCTTCCCTGTGAATTGGTCCAGAATAGAAATAACATCAGCATCATCACATCTTCATTTGGTACTGGCAGTGTAAAATAAGTGTTTCGCAACAGTTCGTTCACAAACTCTGAACTTTTTTTATTTCTCAACGTTTCTCGGGTTTATTAAGATGACGATTGAAAAATAGATAAACAAACGGGAGGAGAACCAGGCTTTATTTGGCTTCAATATTCCAGATATTCTGTGAAAATTTTAGGGAAAGTTGCAATTTTCTGCAAAGCAATGCGAATGCGACGAAGAGAAGATTTGATTGAATATTATTGCGCTTCAAGATATTAGGTTGAGATGTTATTTCATATATTATTATTCACTATGTTATTTTAGATATTAAGTTATATGAGGAGTCTAACTGCAGAAGATGACCTGTTATAACCTGGAATGGTTTTTTGTAAGCCAAGTTAATCATAACGATAATAATCATTTGTTATTCAGAATCACGAGAAGAGATATTGATATGCACCTTTAATTGCATTCCTAAAGATTTAATGGCAAATCAACCGAAGCTGTTTTGATTGCCATACAATTTAATAATTACTTGTTAATTCGAATCCGTATTTATCTATGCTTCTGTGAATTGTTCTAAGATCATTTTTTAACTTTCCTAATTTGTTTGAAATAATTAATAGTGATACTTAAAACTAAGCAAATGATTCTGGCGAGAAATAAGTTTTGCAAGAATATTTCATAGTCGACAGAGGGATTCAAAGCATACTATCCCGTATGCAAGGTCTAAATTTATGGTCACGAATCACTTGCCTTGTTTCTATCCTTCCAAGAGACAAAGACTCAACGATCACTAACAGCTCTTATGTAGTGGTTGCCACGTGTTAACCGCGGCGGCGTGAGCGTCACGACAAAGCTAACAAAAACTCGTGCTACATTTCGTTCGTGCGGAGAATTTCCTCAAATTTAATCTGGAAATTTTGGCCACTGAATTGAATTTTTGTTACCTCGCTCCCTCGGGACTCTCATACTCCCCTCAGCGCCCCCATAACATCCCCCCTGAACAAGAGTGACGCGCGTGTCTTGTAACATCAATTATGGCGAGTTATTAATTATTTATCACGCCCCACGCCCCGCACTGCGGCTCGGGACGTGACCGACGGTGTCATCCACTTTCCGTTACAAGTATATATATTATACATATAATGGAGCCAATTATGTTGGAACATAGGCATATAAGCTATATGATTATCAATATATTAATTTCTTTCAGATCTATAAGGATATAAATTAATTAATGGAGATAACCTATCATTGATTGTTTCGTAGTACTGATTAACAGTAATATGATTTACTGTTCATGTTTAAAAAGTTGAATAACGTGGTTACTTCTATGAATGAATTGAATGAATACCTATTGAACGCTTACTGCATGATGTACTTACGAATAAAAATACCAATTGATCGTTTATTGCACAAGATACCTACGAATAGACCGACAAATCAACAAACCTCCCCGCCCCCACAAAAAAACCGTAGTGCGTTTAATTGGCAAAATTTTAATTTTGCCCAAACTCAGCGTCATTAGAAGTATTAATTTCTCTTTTGTGATTTTTTTCTAAAACATCACGGCTTAATGTTCGATTTATTTAATGGATATTGGTTATTGAAATATTCAGTGTCTTACGTCCCACACAGCTCGTCCACGCCATGCCTAACGAAGGGTCAACATTGTTACCGTGAGCTGCCATAACTCACGAGACTGTAACTCGATCTCATCTTCTTCTTAAAACTTATGACACGTCAAGCGATTCTGTACGAACAATATAGCTATACTGAGAACTTCATGATATAGCTATAGTGAGAACTACATAATGTTCTTGTATGTCTATCTGAACTTTGAATAATTTAGTAATAAAACTATTTTGCCATTATTGACGATAGCCTTTAATTTCGTTAGGAGTCAGGTTTGAAATTACTTGAATTTTTGATAACAGAATACGACAACTTTGCAATCATACGAAATCAAACTTCAAGCGGAATAATACTAACTCTGGTTTAGAATGGTTATATAATGTATACAGTGAACCTATTTTATACTTCATATACTATAATAATCACATGCTTAAATAGTGCGTTCAGTGTATACTGTTCAATTAAGTAATACCCTATAATGGTTGTAATACTTACTTAATATTACTTAATGGTTAGTTAAGTAATAACCTATAATGTTTGTCTTGTATGGTGTTGTCAATGGATAATCTTCAGATATAATAATAACCTCACGCCATATTGGTTGTCTTGGATCTTGTTTTAAGTATATACTCTTCATATAATAATCTCACTCCACAAAGGTTGTTTTGCATGAAGCGTTCAGTGTATACTCTTCCTATACTATAATAACCTCACACTACAATGGTTGTATATTTGTGATTTCAGTTGATGGTTGTATATTTGTGATGGTTGTGATTTCAGTATATATTCTTCATATAATAATCTCATGCCACAAAGGTTTTGTATGGAGCGTTCAGTGTATAGTCTTCCTATACTATTAATACCTCGCGCCACAAAGGTTGGTCTCAGCAGGAGGTGCTGTTGGTACTCTCTACTGAGTTGTCCTCACACTGCCTACCTGCATGAGAGGTTCTGCGAAATACCATTTTTCTGCCTGCCTTCTCGCCCTCACAGGGACTCGTTACTTTAAAGTTTAAACTAACTGTGATTGTTCATCTTTTCTCTTAAGTTCAATCGTTTCTCCTTTCTCTTGAGTTCAATCAATAATGAACGCCCTGCATATCTCAATTGAACATAATTTTTGCTAATCCCACCACGAGAACGTAATAATTAAATTACTGCAATTTTTTAATTCCGTTATCCAAAATTCCGATAAAATAAGAAAGCTGATGTAAGATAATCAAAGAAAGAATGGTTAAACCCAGATCTTACATGGAAGATAGGACTCTTATTTTCAATGCCAATTTATCGACTTGAAAACTTTGAACGTTTTCTGGGCTAAGTCGCCCATGCTATTTGTCCATTGAAGTATCCGTTAACTGTATCGCATCTGTCTATCTATAATCTATTTCGTATCGTGACTCTATCGCATCTGTATCTTATCATCTGAATCTATGTCGTATCCTAGCTGTATTGTATCTGTATCGTATCATCTGAATCTATATCGTATCGCAGCTGTTTCGTGACTGTATCTCATCTGTATCTTATCATCTGAATCTATATATCGTATCCTAGCTGTATCGTGTCTGCATCGTATCATCTGAATCTATATCTTATCGCAGCTGTATCGTGTCTGTATCGTATCTTCTGAATCTATATCGTATCGCAGCTGTATCGTGTCTGCATCGTATCATCTGAATCTATATCGTATCGCAGCTGTATCGTGTCTGTATCGTATCATCTGAATCTATATCGTATCGCAGCTGTATCGTGTCTGTATCGTATCATCTGAATCTATATCGTATCGCAGCTGTATCGTGTCTGTATCGTATCATCTGAATCTATATCGTATGGTACCGTACGCATTTATAGCAGAGTTTCATTACGTTGACCAATGCAGCGTGAGCGTCAGAGGCTCTCAATTTTTTATGAGCCTTGACGCTTGCTTTTATCTCAGTCACTTTTTACTTTATATGGAATCAGGTTGTAAAAAATCATTTGAAAATTTCAAGTGGATTATGATTGAGTTCGGAATATACATATATATTCTTTTAAACGCTGTCAAAAAGTGCAGGACAGTTTGATTAGCGCAATGAATTTTTATCTCATTTTAAAAGAGCTCATTGCGAATATTGGCCAGGTCATAAAAGACATAAAACCAATATATTGGACCCTATATCAAGCAAGGTATTTTCTAGACTTTAATTCATCGAACGAATCACAGTGAATCGCCATTTTAACTGAGCCGTCCATATGGTTACAGGCAGATCCAAGTGGGCTTAGGTGACGTCAATAATACGAAAATCGCCACAGCTTTAATTTCGCTAGTCTACAATCGAAACGACCTGTTTCATTAACAGAATTGAACAAGAACTTTCTGGTAACAACAACATTTTGGCCGTTTATTGTCTTAATCGAGCTCTACAAACCGCATTTTTGACCAGCTTTGTACCGTGCGTATGGACGGGCGGCGAATTAACACGTTGACTATGATTGTTTCATCTTGTACTGTTATTTCAATTTTTGTACTGTTTTTAAACAGGGTTGCCAGACGGTAATTTTTTCTGGACAAATTCCGTGATTTAGTTTTTCTCAATTGCGTTGGCCAGCTAAAATTTATGATATGGGTACTTCTTAATTAAATTTTAGATACTGCAAAAAAAAAATAAATTGAATTTTAAAAGCGGAACCTACAAATAAATTAGTATATATTGAGTTATCGGCCTTTTTTGTTCTCGGATTTGGCCGATTTAAGGCAACCTGAATTCTGTACCACTACGTCATGGAGAAATACATTTCGTGGTACGCATATGCACCAATACGTAGTCAACGTGTTAAGTGCAGTATAAACTGAGTAGCAACTTAAGTGTCATTGAGTGTGGAGATGCGTCAAGAGGGCTGCTCTGTTCAGCTCTTATTAAAACAAGTTGCTCTTAACAAGGCGAAGCTGAGGCGTCTATTGACCGAATTCCTCGCCATGACTGACTTATCATCTTGGCCCGGATCTTGAATAATCATCCCATGATTAGTCAAGATTATGATTAGTCATCATGATTAATCACCATTACAAATAATGGTGAGCAGTAATGCAGTGTTCACCAACTGCGCACAATTTAGTGGAACTAATTTTACGCTTTACTTGTTCATTTTTCGTCTTCGTACATCTCCATTTAAGAAAACTGTACATTTTTTCTGCCGCCAGTGTATGGCCAAAAAGTACACCTGCTTAGTTATGTGTACACAAGGCCTTAGCACTGTTGAGAGTAGTTCACCTGCTGCGTTCAATTTACACTGACTAGTGAGAGGCAGTGCACTGTACGGGATGCACTGTACGGTGTTCACCGAAGGAGTGAACACTGTACGGCTTACACTGGACAGTGTACACCGTACACTGTACACCGTACACTGTACACCGTACACTGTACACCGTACAGTGTACACTGTACACTGCTGGGTGTAGCCCAGGCTAGCAGGTGCGCGCAGCACAGGTGTACCGTCAGTCCTGACCGCCACCTGTGGCTGGTAGCTGCTCCCGAGTGCGGGTGTCAACTGCAAGTGAATTAGAAACCATATCATGTTTGACGTACATGTTCCATGTTTATATGTGATATTTAATAACATATTTTAATGTTGGATGTTTATATAGTGTTTTTCTCAGTTTTAAAGTTTTTGTGGCCATGTTATTGCAATTAGCAAACATACAAGGCTAAGAAAATTCGGCAATTAAATGAATTATGCTTAAAAGTGATTCAAAGTAATCGATCAATTGTGGATTGTGGTTGATTATGTGAGTGAAAATTGTGTTCAATAATGAAGGGACACAGGACAATCACCGTGTAATGCTGCTGGCATTTTCATGTTATATTGCAAGAAATAAGTCAAATAATCTTGTAAATATAATTTTAGAGTTTTTGATGTTTTTTTATAATGAATCTATGAAAATTAATTGTGGAGTATTCGAGTAGCTGAATACAAATTTAGGACAGATTAAAATATCAGAGGAAATGTATTACAGCTTTAGCGAACATATTTGCACATAGAAGTTTACTGTTCTTCACTGAGAAACTCTAATCTTGAAAATTAGAGCGGTTAACATATGTTATCTTAACCAGAGTTCGTACAAGGGACCCAGTATTATACGGGACTGCGCTTTAACGTTCTACTAAACGCAATGCAATTCTTTACCTTCAGTGAGACTGAATTACTCGCATATTGAGTGAATGACACTCAAGTGAAACAAGGCGGTGATTCTGAACGGACTTATTCCTATGATTGTATGATTGTATTATTGTATGTATGATTGTTTTCTTGCTTGTATGATTGTTTGTATAGTTATAGTTTACTTAAATGACTTAGGAGAATCGATCTAAATGTAATCTTGGGTACCGATTGACCTTCTGTAACATTATATTTTAAATTTTTTCATCAGATTATAAGTATTTTCAACACCACATCAATATTCTTCTTTATATATTAAACTAGTTAAGAGTCATGTGAACAGGTAGCAACCACGTCAGTGGATTATTATTATTATTATCCCACATGATTATTGTCATTAGTATTTCATATTATTACAATCATTCATTACAATTATTCATTATTTACAATCATTTTATTATTCCTAATGAGTGGATGCAGTTTGCAATCAGCATTACTCCATCCACCAACACCAATTAATTATTGCAGTCTTTACTTGCACCGAAATTCTTTTGTTTTTAGCCATTGTGTAGTCGCTACAAGCTGTGAGATTTAATTTCTTTACAAATCGTGTTTAATTATTTAGAGATAATTGATACAATTTTACTTAATCCGATATTTATTGAATCTCGAACGTATTCGGTAGTTGTTATGGGTAATGGTGGGAAAATCTCATGATTGAACTTATGAACCTCATGAATCTTTGAACCGTATTCTTATTTCTTATTAGTTTTGATGCGGCACTTTAAAATTTTATTCATATCTGGTCTATTTGGGTTCGAAATCAATTTCTGTTGTTCTGATATAAGCCGTGCATTGTAAGCGCTGGTTTTGTTTTCTTTCGCATGAATAAATAACAAGAAAAGATGACTTTAGAAGTATTTAATCTTCATTCAGATTGATCACTTAGCATAGCACTTGAGTTTATAGTGGCATTTAACGTTCATACAGAGCCCAACGTTCAGCTAGATTGATGACGTAGCCTAGCATTTGAGTTTATAGTAGAATTTAACGTTCAAACAGAGCCCAACGTTCAGCTAGATTGATCACATAGCCTAGCACTTGAGTTTATAGTGGAATTTAACGTTCACACAGAGCCCAACGTTCAGCCAGATTGATCACATAGCCTAGCACTTGCCTGCCTTTGTGCGCCCTGGCGCCACGTTAGAGTTGGCGCCAGATTCATCCATCGGACGATCAAGGTAACTCCTGTCTCTTATACACATCTAGATGTGTATAAGAGACAGGTTTACACTCTTGTTATTACCATCTATCATTGATGTTTTACATAATGGTTTACACTCATGTTATTACCATCTATCTCTGATGTTCTACATAATGGTTTACACTCATGTTATTACCATCTATCATTGATGTTTTACTTATTGGTTTACACTCATGCTATTACCATCTATCATTGATGTTCTACATAATGGTTTACACTCATGTTATTACCATCTATGATTGATGTTTTACATAATGGTTTACACTCATGTTATTACCATCTATCATTGATGTTTTACTTATTGGTTTACACTCATGTTATATCCATCTATCATTGATGTTTTATATTTTGCTTTACATTCATATTACTTCCACTGATTATTAATATTTTACATATTGCTATACACTATACACTCATGTTACTACCATCTATCATTGATGTTTCACACATTGCTTTACGCTCATGCTAGCATCATTTATTTAGTGGAGTTGCTGAGGAACAGAAGGAGGGCTTAAGGCAGGAGGCGATGGAGATTTACGGCTGAGGCTCTTATTGTTTTCGTGGTGTGATGATGACTGACGGTACGTCGTGCACTCACAGAAAAAAAGCGAGACTTTGTGCAAATAGCGACGCACTTTTTGCCCTTGTATGCGTCATCCTGACTCAGTTTGGCCCGGCAAATGGACATATTCGTGCTACGTCGTTATATGATCGAGCTGTGGGTAAGAAAGTCTGTCACTATTTGGACAATGTGCCCCGTTTAGTTTGCTGAGTGTGTGGGGTGGGAGATTTAACGTCTAGATGGATGGTAGCGCGGGCTATTGCTTGCCCGTCCTTTATTATATATAAGTCGTGGCAAGAACTCTAAACTCTGCCGTCCTTTGGCCCGCCAAGCGTCTTCTGAAAAATGCTTTGTTTACATTAAATGCGCTGGAAAAATTATCGTAGCGTAGCACAGTTTGGTAGAGAAATACTGTCGTATACATGGAAATTATTCAGGTAAATACTGTCATATGCATATATGCTTATACTGCCATGTAAATTATTCAGGTGAATACGTATAATTAGGTCATAACTGGATATCTTGTTAAATAAAACTAAATAACTTTAGCTGCCCAGTTACGCGCATTTCATGTATCGTGTATCAATGGCACTTTTAATTCGTCTATCCATGATAAGCCATGGAAGATTTTGTGGAAAATCTGCTTGTGTAAGATTAGTATCAACTGACTGCTGATATTATGGGTATCTTGGGAATGCTTCTTCGCAATGTTTCTTCCTTTACTTTACTTTAACTTTAATGAAATTGTTCATACATAACTTTCTCATTTCGAAAAAATGGCCGTCATCAGGTCAGTTGGTATAGCAATGAGACTCGCAATAACTTAAATGAAGCCATGCATCACGACTCAATAAGATAACCGCAGTAATACGGAGTGCAATTTAAACACAATGAGATTTATTGCAGTTCCGTGCGCTACTCGTTACGCTTGGTTAGAAGAAAATTATTTTGACGCGATCATTCCGAGAGGACCGCTGTAGTTTTTTTTTGTTTCGTGCGTGTCGCTGGATTATATTTTTAATTTTCTCGTCTTTCGTCTAAATTTCAGCCAGAATGATATATTTGGTGTTGCTTACGCGCCTCAGCTCATTTCCTTGTATGGAACTATTAATGAAATGTAATAATTGCAGTCTTTACTCCTTGACTTGAATTCGAACAGAAACCATCTTGTTATCTACACTCCTTGTTATCTGGATGTCTTGTTATCTGGACTCCTTGTTATCTGGATTCCTTGTTATCTGGACTCCTTATCATCTGGACATCTTGTTATCTGGACTTCTTGTTATCTGAACTCCTTGTTATCTGTCCGTCTTGTTATCTGTCCGTCTTGTTATCTGAAGTTCGATTTCGCTAAAATATTCATTGCGGATAGGGTGTAAAAATAATTTCCTACAAGTGATCGTTGGTATTTGTTTATTAGACTTTGTTTATGATTTGTTTGTGCTAATTTTTTTTACAATTTGCTCATTCGCAGGATGAAATTCAAATCCTTGACTTTAATTCCCAATCATTGAAAGGTACGATCGCGGGATGCTAGTCGTCATAGTCGCCTCTCAATCATGATGGAGCCTAGTGGCTCTTCTATCAGCCACATTTAAGCTTTAAATGTCCCATAGTTTTATTAACTAGGATTTAACGTAAGAAGATTATTTTTGTAACATAAATATTACAATAGACCAATGGATTGAGAAGTTAGTGCGGTGTACCTTTATGGGCCAGAAAAATATACTTCCATACTAAGGATGAAATGACGAAACGAAACGTGAATGTAAATTACAACCGAATGTCGGTAACAGTAACAGTTTTGTCGATTAATGTGCTATTTCATAACGTGAACACGCATGTAGGTATATGAGTGGGATCAAAGGCTCTCTGAGAATATTTTGACGACCAGCAAGTCTGCTTTGTAAGCCACGCAACGCTGGCTGATTCTAGCGGTCAACCCTGACTTTTTTAGTATTAAGTAGCGGTTCAGATTCTTTGCGCTGCAGTTACTCTTTTTTGTGTAAATTCCGCGACTATAATGAACAGGAGCAGAGCAGGAACAGAGCAGGAGTGTCATTAGTTTTTATTCCCGCATTTTTCAGATGTCCGAGTATAACGGAACGGACGCCTGGGACTCGCGGTGACATGGATGAGTTGGTCATCGACGAGACCGCGGATGAGGTCTTAATACGGGAAGTGGTTAGCATATTCGCGGAATGGTGTTATAATTATAATTATAGCAGTAATAGCGCATCGATATAATACAGGAAGTGGTTAGCATATTCGCGGAATGGTGTTATAATTATAGTTATAGCAGTAATAGCACATCGATATAATACGGGAAGTAGTTAGCTTATTCGTGGACAGGTGTTATATTTATAGTTATAGCAGCAACAGCACATCGATATAATACGGGAAGTGGTTAGCATATTTATGAACAGGTGTTTTATTTCTAGTAATAGCAGTAATAGCGCATCGATATAATACGGGAGGTGACTAGCTTATTCGTGGACAGGTGTTATATTTATAATTATAGCAGCAACAGCACATCGATATGATATGGAAAGTGGTTAGCACATGGGCGGACAGATGCTGTATACGTAGACGTAATTGTGCGCACGCTGCATTCCTGGAGATTTTCCTACAAGTGCGATGACGTAACAGGGAAATACTTTCGATTGAAATCGATTCAACGAATTAATTATTTTATTGCTGACAAATTTTCTTTAATTCAATATGTTGTTTATTGAATATAACATCAACATAAATGCATTGAAAAGAGTTTAGTTTGTTACCATAATTTTTTGCATGCCTATGTTCATAATAAGCAGCGCATTAAGACAAGCAGCTTGTATTTGTTCATATCAATACAAAAGACTCTTGAATAACCCTGAAGTAGCCTGGTAGCCTGGATAGCCTAGCAGAGACCAATTAATTTGTCACGAGGCTTCGGACAGCGACATGTGCGGTGGCCGGCGCTTTTGTCCAGGCTAAACAAAGACGCCATGCATTTAAGTCTTAATGCATTCTTCAAGCCTAATGACTCATGATGCACTAATTAATGCTCATTAAATCAAGATATATATGAGCATATATCATTAAGAAGCCGATGAAACGTTATATGCAGAATTTTATACAAAAACAAAAGCTTCTTTTGATGTTTGCACACGTTATTCGCGCTGAAATTTATTTTTCCTAATGAAAACTGGGAATTTTTTTGAAAACCTGCTTCATTGAAAGAGTAAAGTCGTCCTAATCAATAAATTATTGTAAGTAACATGAAAGTTGAGATGTTGTTATTTGTTGCAAAACGAGATTTTTATTCTTAGAAGCTTTAGATTTTGAATGAGATCGCCTGAGCGCGCAGCATGCATGTGTGATGGAGCATTTACATGATAACAAAAGGTGCGGCCATTTGAATCATAATTGAAACACTACAAAGAATATACATGCTTAATATTGCTGGAGCAGAATTTCACGCTCGGTGGCATTATAATGAGGATGCTGGAATTGTGTTTGACTGAGTGGAAAAGCGGCTTTTGTTCCAATAATTAAATTAACAATCGATGCAGAGAAAACAAAGGCGTAAGTTCAGGTTGACTGCTTGGCATACGACCAATATTTTTATGTACACTGTAAATTTCATGCATATCAATGAACTCTGCTGTCTCTTGAAAATATCATACCAAATGTACAATTCATTTTCATATTGAAAACATTTTTTGTGTGGGAACTGACTAGTCTTATCGACTTTTTTGAGGACAATAAAAAAATTTACTTGATTCTCTTTAAATTAGAATTGAAACACTTGCAGTTGATAGGTTGAACAAGAATCCTAGTATTTATGTAGACTAGCGATTTGATCCGCAGAGAAGATAATAAAAATTTTTAATCCGATGTAGCCAGAAATTTTTTTTTCTGTTAAATGTTAAATAATATGTTAAGTGAACGACCAAGTTCTCCTAAAGCAAATAAGGAGAGATTCAAATGCCTAATACTGATGCGAATTTTAAGAGGCTTCCTGACAATGCCCTAATTGTTCTCATTAAGAATCGATCTGAGAAGCGACAGCGTGCAACTTAATCACCTCCATAGTTTTAATGCTCAATGCGACGAGGCTGAACCAGCATGCAACTCCGCACTCGATTGCGAAGGAACATTGAGCCTGGTAATTAAGGTGATATTCCACTTACACTTCGGTAATTGATTTACTGAACTATAAATAAGACTCAGATTAGCAGTGATTCACAGGTTTAAGCATCATGAGAATAATTAACGACGTAATTTTACCAGTAGTTCTGGACAACCGTTCTGTTAAATAAATTTGATCCGGAGGAAATCTCTTTGAAGGTGCAAATTTATTTATTTATTTATTTATTTGCATAAATACATTTATTTAATACATTTATTACATACACATTTATTTTCTACATTTATTTAATATTACGCAATTATTTGGCCCAGTGAATACTTTAACTAAACTGTCATCCGGGTATGCTGAGGGGTAATTACCAGTAGGTATATTTACCTTGTACCGATAGGTTTTAGGTTAATTTGATTGTCATGTACAACAGTTATGATGATTATTCTTAAAATAAAGATAGAGTATTCCATAATGTCTGACTTACTAAGGTTTTGATAATATTAATAATATTATTTCGTTGGGCAAGAAGTCTCAAAGGAAGTTCTGGCTACGTTGGAGTAGAACTTACACCATGAGCTCCAGTCACGAGGATGTAGCGAGGTGATAACAGAACTGAATTATGCTCATTAATAGGAGAAAATATGAAATGTTATACGAGAGATGAAAATAATAGTATTTGAAATATTAGACTAATGTATTATCATTCACGAGTAGGGAAAGCTTTAACGCATTTTATTCACAGGCCAAGATGAATTTGTAAATGAAAGCCAACATGAAAATTAGACATATATAACGGCAGATTAAGTTTCAAATTTGATTACATCGACTCAAATGAAAGGCCTGTTGATATTTCATTGAAATGCAGTAGCCTTTCATTACAATTGAAATAATATTTGTTTTTCATGTCTGAAATTGTGGAATTGAAGAGGACAAAGTCAGTCAGGATCTTCAATGCCATTCATTATTCATGAACAGCGTACTAAAAAGCGTTCATTGATTATTCTGTGACCATACGTCCTCCGTTGCTTGAATTAAAAGTAATGAAAGAAGTATTGATAAGATTTAATGAAATAAATTCTTGAAACGACCAAGTCCAACCTGATCAAGCACAATCATTAATTAACGTATTTTCCCGATGCTTAATCATCCTGAGTTTGATCACCACTGAGTAATATATAAATGAGATATAAAAAATATGAAAGATTTAAATTAATATAAGGGGCCTGATATAATAAAGAATTGAAGTCTTGATGATCTAACACACAATATCTCGTAACAATAGCCGCAACATTGCAGTAGGAGACGTGCATCCTTACACCACATCTTCGTAGCGCCCGACCGCCCTCAGGAATCCATGCAGGACTACAAAGAACGCCTCCTTGCTAGCCTTGGAGAATACCTCAGATTTGGATCCTCTTGTTCTCCACATTATACCCGATATTGCTTTTAATTAGCGAATTATTTGGGATTTTTTAGGGGATTGTTTGGGATATTTTGTTGATCGATGAACGAATCATATTGTAATGAATCATATTTATTGTATCCAATTAGTCGAGATCTTTTATTTTTGGACTTATAAAATAGGCAAAAAACTACCGGAAAATTTGTCCGGCCTTAATTGTATATAGAAACACAAAAAATAAGTTTTTCATGAATTACATTTTTATTGATTGAATAGCCTTAAATATTTGAATAAATAAGATTTTAGATGTAATTTGGAGTTTCAGAATTAAAATATTGCAAAAAATGCTTAGAATTTTTGCTATAACTGGCAGTGTATAATATATTACATGAGATAATCATTCAATAGAAATAAAATAATGCGTGGAATAAAGAAAAATATATGATCTTGAAAGAAATATTGATACAAGATGTAAATAGAATTCCTTGTAACCGTATTCCAGGTGCCTCTGCGTTAGATAGAACGTCTGAATTAAGGTCCACGATGGAGGGAAAAAGTACGACGAGCTTGGCTGGGCTCAGCGTCAAGAATATAATTAGGTGCCCTGAAGAAAGGAAGAACAAAGAACTTTTCACAGTACAAGTCTCCAGTGAGAAGAGGACCTTCTTTATTTGGGCACGCGGCTTCAACTTGGGTTTCTCATCTACACTTAGGATTTTAATTTATTTTTTTGAGGGAAAAATGTTTCACTAAAATGACTCACTAGAGTATAGAGTCTCACTGTTGATATAAATGTTCCGGAGAAATATTCTTTCTGAATATTTGTTATTCATTTCATCTCATATCTATTCTCATATTTTATGTATTTCTTTGTACAAATATCATAATTATTATAAGGCACGGATCAGAATGATGTTTAAAATGAAATTTCGCTATATTCATTGTAAATTTAAGCTAAATAGCACGCATTACGCATAATCAAGTAGCACGCATAATAGGCATAATCAAGTAGCACGCATTACGCACAATCAAGTAGCACGCATAATACGCATAATCAAGTAGCACGCATAATACGCATAATCAAGTAGCACGCATAATACGAATCTGGCTCCAAAAGTTTTGGTCCAGATAAGGAAACGAAATTCCAATGGTCGTAAAGTCTCCCTTTATGCTTACTAACGCCGGTGCCCACTCGGACCTGTACAATATAAGGGGGCTATCAACGACAGATACGTGCGACACAATACAAATACGATAAGGAAAACACAACGCTGGAAGAATATAAAACTTGTATTGTAAGGATTATTTTATATGATGGGACAGAGTATCCTTATTTCATGCTCAGGTGAGCAAAATAAAACAGATAAACTATTTATTTTCAGACTTTGACGTACCGGAAATATAAAAACAAGGTTAAAAGGATAAATGATGTCGGCTTTCAATACGATAGATAAAAAATTTATTTATATAATACATATTTGGTGAAAGGTTGAAATTGGCTGAAAAATAATTACGCCATTCTGTACAGCATAATAAAAAGGATGAAAATAAGTTTTTAAGTAATTCTGAATTCTCGGGCACAAAATAACTTTTGATCTTTAATGGACTTCCATTGCTAACTATACCTGAATTCCAATACCAACTATACAATTATGCGTACGAAATACTAAGTTTTGTAACTAAATAGACATGGAAGCGCTGTGGCAGCAGTGGCATCGCGAGAAATTTATACGCGCCTGCTCGGAAGCGAATGTTCAGGGAACATCGTCTGACATTATCACTCAGGCTCGCTTTACAGTGCCGGCGTTAAACAACGCATTGAATAAAGAATGTTTTAGCTGAATACCCTAGACTCAGCAGGGGTCTCCAAACTATTACCCGCGGGCCACATCCGGCCCGCCACACAATTTCATCCGGCCCGCGGCCTGCCGGATGAAATCGTGAAATGAATAAATAATTATTGTACGAATGGCATCGCAGAATTATTCAAAGCTGGGGCCTGCTGACTAGTGGCGCTCAGCCCGAGTCAATTTTTCTCTCTCTCGATAGTGTGACGTACAGATACTAATACTTTTAGGTATGTGATATGCATTACAACCAATCAATCGTGTATAACTGTATATTGTGGGGATGGAGACCGAGTGGGGCGTTGCTGCTTCCGTTTCAGGGAGCACAGCTCTTTCGTAATCCATTTGACTGCAATGCTGAAAATCTTCCAACTCAATTTCAAATGGAAATTATTGATCTCCGGGCAGATGACAGACTGAAGGATAAGTATCGAGAAGGAAATCTGATTGAGTTCTATAAATGCCTGCAGCCAGATCAGTTTCCAAATTTGATAAAGTTGCTTGTAGTTTTGTATCCATTTTTGGTTCAACATATTTGTGTGAACAAACATTTTCCAAAATGAAGTATGTGAAATCTAACTATCAAGCAAATTTGTCTGATGATCACTTGAAATTCATTCTTACAATTGGCTCATCTAATCTGAAACCGGATTTTAATGAAATTTTGTAGTCAAAACGACAGCATCATTCGTCACTCTAATTTGGTTAAATAAAACTAAAGACAGGCTAATAATTTAGTTTACCCAGATTTTTTACAAAATATATGTTTTAAAATTTGCATGGTTATACCCTAACATTTATGTAAATAAAATTACTGGCACTGATTTTTTTATTCATTCGGCCTGCATAAATATTGGAAATATATAATGTGGCCCGCAGTGTGAAAAGTTTGGAGACCCGTGCCCTAGAGTTAATATTGAAGTTATAGTTACGAAAATTTCTACAAATTATTCGCAATGTTAAAGTTCGGACGTTTCTGTATGGACGATGCATCCGAGTTCGATTATAATTCGACAGCACTAGAATAATGTTTTTCATTAATACCTCTGCTCACTAGAATAACATCTTCTAAATTAGGTTAATAACTAGTATAACGCTTTCTAAATAATTATGAACACTAAGATGATGTTTTCCAACCAGTTTCACTCGCTTGAATATCGCTCTAAATAATTCTGCTTACTGCTAAGCCATGCGCAGCTATGACTCCAAGCTAACCTACAACATTACTCGTCACCATTACTGAGTAGCCATAACCCCAAGCAAAACTACATCACTAAATAAGACATGAGTATAGCAAGGCTCATACAACGATGTCTGTATCACTACTCAATTGTGTGAGTCATACACCGTCATCAACATGCAGTCCTTAAAAGATGAATGAGACAAAATGATGAATGCATGCAGTCTTCAACAGCGTCGGAACTGTGGACTCCAATGAATATACAACATTCGGGTATTATTCTGAGACTTGAATATTGGACGTACAATGCTTCTGAACGCAAGACTCAGGCTAAAATATTTGTGTAATAAATTTATACGGTTATTGTGTTAAGTGGTAAGAGCTGCTGACCTGAGCTCGGCGAGATGTGTGCTCTCATGGCAGGGGAAACTATTTCGCTAAGAAATTACTGTAAAATTTGGTCACTAATTATATAAGAATATGACAAGATCCCAGGAATCTGTTCAAGGTGAAAATTTAGTTTTTTGAATTTGAAATTAATGTGTTACGAAAATAATCTAAAGATCTGAAAATGAATGGTAGACTACCATCATTATTATTAAATAACTAGACAGTTGTCTAAAATATTTTTCCGATCACTGGAATAAATATTTTTAATGCACAGTACAAATGAAGCTCGTGTGTTCAAATTTCACGGAATAAAAGTAAACGATCCAAATATCCTAGTTAATCCAAATAGTTAATCGCCGTACAAACGCGTCACATTTACACGGGTGGATACATATTTTTAAATAACTGGTGAAGAGTCCTCAAAAGTTGGAGCTTTTTGTATAATTTACTCATATTCTATGAATTTTGAACCCTGGAGCTACATTTGTAATCCTCATAAAAATATTAAATTAAAGCATATTTATACGAATGTACAAGCCGTGAACCCAAAGGGACTAGGTTTCCTCGCTCCTGCATTGAGCCTGCTCAGATATAAGCGTAATTAATTTATTTAAGATTAGACGGGATAAACTCCCGTCAACTGCACGAGGATTAAACCTTGAACAGAATTACAAAACCTGCGAAATTGGAATGGAGTTCAACAAATTACCTGCATACAATCGGGGCAGCTGGCATATTGCGCCTAGTTTCATTGCAAGTCACAGACAAGAGCTTCTTCTTTAAAATTATTTTTGGTTGTGTTAATTATTGCAGCTAAGGAGCTGAGAGCCCAAGATATGAGCTCAAGGCCTGCAAGCGACACGCTCGCTTGGTTTCGTATGTGGCATTAAGGTAAAATGTATTAGCCTTTAACTCAGAGACTAGAGCACAAATTCTATATTGTTTCGGGAAATTTTTATTGTGCTTTTAATAAACGTCATATATTCGAGTTATTTAGGATTTCTAAATTTTATTGATGCTTGGAAATTTGCCCAGAAGTATAGCAGTCGGAAGGATAATATATCTAGGCGTTTGTTGAATAATAAATAATCAGATAAATAATATTGAATAATCATTCATATTGAAGAAAAATGTTCACAAAAATTGTCAATAAAATGTATTCTCTGTTCTTCAATCAAACCTGATTAAGTATAATCTTAGACATGTAGCTGTGAAAAGTTTCTAAAAGATTGTATATTTTTACGATGAAATAAACAACCATTGGCCCAACATTCGGATTGTGAGGTGTGTTGGGTAAGCCTGATGCCCGACGGCACAGCAGAAATGGTCCCTGCATCGGCCTCAGGACTTTTGGTAGTGCACCTCGCAACTCCCACGAGAAAATCCCACGTCTTATCGAGCCGAATTTACAAACCAAACGAGGCTTTCACCTCGACTCTAGAATCACCCTTACTCTAGAAGCACCCTTACTCTAGGAGCATCCTCACTCTAGAAGCAGAGTGCCTCTCGCTGAATATCTGCTGCTCCATGCCAGATGGTCTTGAATTTTGTAAGAGAATTCGTAGAGTCCGCGTGTGTGAAGTGTCCTGACGAGACGTGTTCTGGACCGAGCATGTAGCTTTTCGTCCTGTTTACCGGCCGACATGAAAGTGTCCAGGGTAATGTACGTCCTAAAGTATTTACCGGCCGACATGAAAGTGTTCAGGGTAATGTACTGTACGTCCTAAAGTATTTTACGCTCGGGATTTGAATGCTTCCGCGGTAGTAGGAAGTGTTTAATATTATTGAATAGTTTTGACCATAGCAAGGAATAATAATTGAAAAGCCTTCAAAAATAAATCATTTTCAATGTTTAGTAACTAACTTCCCTCTGACGACCATGTTCTATCGCCGGTAATGCATACATATATCGGTACGGGATCCCTGTAACAGATAACTTATTCAGAATATTTCGGATGGTTTTACATTTTTGACTACGCATGATCCTGTCTGTAAATTTATTACAAGTTAAGCTGTGGTTAACTTGAGCAGTCATGCTAAAAAATACACATTTCTTTTATTGATTGGCCATTTGCTACGCCGGGAAAGAGTAATTTTCGATTAAACAAAAAATTTTCTGAGCGAGTTTCCAAGACACTTAGTATATCTGTTGTAGCCCAACAATCGTGCTTCTGTTCTTTATTAATTTAAAAAGAATGTTAAACGAATTATTACTTAGTGAATGAAGCTAGTATTATACATCAAGCATTCGGATTACAAGTTTCCCAATGAAATAGAAGTCATCGCCATGTTAAACTGCCGCTCATGCGGAGTGTTGGCTTATAATCGTAAGAAACAAATATTTGGTGGAGCGTATTTTATATTACCTATTGTCACTAATATTTCCAATTGTGAATACTTGCAATTTATGCAATTTGAGGTACGGTAAAAATATCTGTTTATGATAGAGACTGAACGCGTCGTTAAATTATCTCCCGTTAGTTCAGTAAAAAATTATTTAATCTTGTTACCATTGTTCGTAGTGCTCATTAGACGAAGGCCTAGAGCAACAACATTAAATTTTGGCTGCCAAAGCCAGAGTTTACTTGCGATGATTTTTGTTCTATTAGGATGGCGTCGGGATGAGCAATGAAGTAACGAAAACTTAGATTTACCGCATAGTTCAGCTCGGTGGTTATTGCTGGCCTTCATTTAATGAGGACATGGACGAGGGTTAAAATTTTTGTTACAGAGACGACCAGCCTCAAAATTCTTCATGTTCAGGTAACAGGAATATTCTGAGCTCTAATGGCGTTACTTGGTCAAATTTTCCTAAGGGAAATATGCAACTTGAGATAAAAACCCGTCTACGACTTTTTACCTGTGTTCTATTTTATTATCATAGGAGACCTCTTGAACCATGCAAATAAAATTATTGATGGTGTTTAAGTTATTATAATTATAGTTTTGCTTTGGAATTTTTTACATGGCATTGAATTTTTACCAAAAGTTCTTATTTTAAAGGCTTTAAAATGCTGTTTAGCGCATGTTGAGATTATTTAGAAAATTACAATGACATTTTATGCAAGAATATTGCGACAAAGCGTCTAGAGCAGGAGGTGCATCCAAATGATCGTCTAGCAATAATAACAATCACAAATTGTCGATGTTCGTCCCTGACAGCGTTTGTTTCGCTTAACAATAGCTGTTTTAGTCTAGAGTTTCATTCAATTATAAAAATACCGAGCGACAGTGCGAAGTAAATCAACGTAAATAAATGAAGAAATTCCAATGGCATGTTCTATCGGGAATTGGATATCAGCAATATGTACGAGGACAAAAGACCGTGAAATGAATCGAAGGTTTGTGGGGTCGCTTGCTTTGTTGTCATTTATTTGCACGGAAAATAGGAACTTCCATTGGAAAGTGCAAATGACTCAGCTTCCTTTAATGAAACTAGAGAGACCAGTAGTAGGATTATATCTCTACCCTCGACATGGAACGTCGCATCGGAGGCGCAGGTTGGAAGATGGGATGCAAGAGATTGCTCGCTCCTCAGTGTTTGCTGGAGACGCAGCTTAATAGTCGTAACAGGTTGTTGATCACATGCTTAAGGCCTTAAACTGCGAGTGATCACGTATTTTTCTGTGCAGGAAATATCTTTGTCTGCACACCGGAACATCGTCACCTGTATGAGGCAATCGTTCGCACTGGAACGGTCTTGCAGAGCCTGGAACGATGAGAGTTGGATTTGCGACGACGCTTTCCACGCAATGAGCATAGAATTGCAGTGTTTGCGGATCACATGTTTACAGAATTTTTGCAAATGTTGCTCCGGGGAATTCGTTACGATAAACTTCATCTCAAAATTTTGAGATCTCTGTTTAGACTGAATTGTCGTTAAAAATTCAGATTATGAATTTCACAATTTGTTGCAACTCTTCCGGATAAACTAAAGTAGCTGCTGGGATGAAATAGACTGCCGACAATTGAAGAAAGTGAAAAGTTGTCTGTTAACATATACTTTTACAAATACATGTGTCCCTGGAGATTTGGCTTAAAAGGCAAGATCTCAATGCTCTATCGTCATATTTTACTATGATCTGTGCTTCTCCTTTTTTTATGAAATTATCGCCTGGAATCATTTGTTCAAAAGATAACAATTGATGCTCAAGTGGAAGAATTAAAAAGCTATGAAAAATGCACCGTTTTGAAAATGGAATTCGTACTGAGCTAGTTTTTGAGTTTAAAACGTCCATCTAGCATTAGATGATAGTAATCATGGTATTATACTCGCGTTGTCCTGGTACTGTGGCCAGGATTTCCATTTGAAATAGAAATCCCGCTGAACTAGTTTTCCAGCAGGATTTCCTGGTACGTTGGCCACTTTGCAGTCGATTTCAGCTGAAGTGGAACACAACACAGGAAAAATGAAGGTACAATCTCAATACTAGGTACAATATCTTGTTAAATGAAACATCGTCGAATTAGGCACCACAGACAATAATGGGCATCCAAGAAAGTAAAAATTTGACTTGTAAACAATACCTCGCACAAAGTTTTCATTAGAAGTAGTCTGTCATTGCTGTCTCGAATTCCAGAAAGCGACGTTGCCGAGTGTTTGGATGGCAACTTTTGCGTGTTGCCAGAGAGTGAATTTGCATGAAGTTTCGAGTTCCTCTTAGCTTCTGACGCTCAGCGTAGTGACATCGCTTAAGGAAGATGCACGCGAAAGTTTCAGACCGTCCAAGTTATACGAAATTTTCAACATACGGAATATTAAGCAACAATGGGCCTGCGACTTTGGAGTTTTCTTTGAAAATTAAATAGTTACATATTCTCGAAAAAGCCTCAAAAGAAATATCAAAAGTCAAAGGTTTGTGCAACTCTTACGGTCGCATATCATTGGCAAAAAGAACTATGAACTTTCGCGGTTTTAATGGAACTAGAAAATATTATGAAGCTCATTGATGGAACTAGAAAAATTATGTAGCTTATTAATGGAACAAGAAAAAATTATGAAGCTCATTCATGGAACTAGAAAAATTATGAAGCTCATTATTGGAACTAGAAAAAATTATATAGATTATTAATGGAACTAGAAAAAATTATGATGATCATTGATGGAACCCGAGAAAATTATGTAGCTCATTAATGGAACTAGAAAAAATTATGAAGCTCATTAATGGAACTAGAAAAAATTATGTAGATTATTAATGGAACTAGAAAAAATTATGATGATCATTGATGGAACCCGAGAAAATTATGTAGCTCATTAATGGAACTGGAAAAAATAATGTAGCTCATTAATAGAACGAGAAAAAATTATGTAGCTCATTAATGGAACTAGAAAAAATAATGGGGCTCATTAATGAAACTAGAAAAAATTAATTAGCTCATTAGTGGAACTAGAAAGAATTATGTAGCTCATTAATGGAACAAGAAAAAATTATGAAGCTCATTAGTGGAACTATAAAAATTATGTAGCTCATTAATGGAACTAGAAAAAATTATGTAGCTCATTAATGGAAGCAGCAAAAATTATGAAGAACATTATCTAGATTTCAGTGTCGAGAATCATTGTTTCAGCAGCAACACCTATACATTTATTTGCAACGAGCATTGAAAAATCTACGCAGGAATATATCTTCAACATACTTTTGGGGCAGGCTTTAGCAAAAAATAATCGTCTATGCGGAAAAAGTCCTGATCAGCATAAATTTCCTTAAGTTCTAAGAAACACGAAATTTCAAAGTGCAGTAGAATTAAATAATATAGAATTAAATAATAATAATAAACTTGCAAAATTTCAATAATAAACGGCAAACTGTTTCAGTTCTCAGATTTTTTATTCTATAAGAGATCCATTTCCGTATCGTTTCAGAAAGAAACATTACTGAAGATAATATTTTCACATAGCTTATTTTTTTCGAAATTAAAATTTTTTAGAACTTCCGCGTCTAAATGTTTCAATAAGTTCATTTAAGTTGCGGTAAGCCGCGGGAATTTGAATTTTATTATGCGTCACATTTACAGTTCGTTTCTTCAATGGCATGTTTCCCAATGTCATGCATTTCTAGAATAAAAATTTTGAAGTGACACGAGCCCGAACCTGAATTAAAAATATTTTATATGAAGTTTTGAGCCATAAAGTAACCTTGTGGAATGGTAAATTTATCTAAAGGGAATTATCCAACATGTAATAATACCTTTATACCGAAGATCAAATGGAAATAAGTGATATGATCGCAAAAAATGGAATGACAAATTATTGATGTTAAGTACTCATGTCTGTGCTTTCCGAGTAGTATTTTTTCGCGTAATGAACATACGCATACTTGGGATGTGTACGAAATTAGTTAAAATGGTTCTTAAAATCTGGAATTGATTCCATTTATTTATTCTTTTTATTCCTAAACGAAGCTTCGTGGTTGAAGAAAACTCGAAAGTCAAGAAGCATTCCTCCTGTTGGGAAGAAAGTCCAGTATCGAGATTGTACTTCTAGGTTTCATGTGTTGTGTTCCACTTCAGCTGAAGTCGACTGCAAAGTGGCCGCAGAACAGAAGCGTTCAGAGTGTCTGAAATACAGAGCTATAACTCCACGGAAGCCCACACCAGGCTCTCCAAACCACACTCGTAAAACATACAAACGACTTCCAACGAAAAAGTTGATGCAGCGCCCACAGGTCTGTGGTGTTGCACAAAGGCACTATACTGCTTATAGAAAGTGTCTCGACCGGTGCTGTGTTGCTGACATATTTGTTCAGCAGCGACGGAGGCTGCAGCAATCTAGCGCCACTCCGACCTGACCGCGCGTTCAGCGGCTGGAATCAAGTCGTATCGCTGGAATTTTTCGGAGAGCTCAACTCCTGGCAAAACTGGGACCCGATTTTCTTGCATCTAAGCGGATGAAAGTCTTAGGCTGCTGGAATGTGAATAGTTCCGCAAGTCTACAGAAGCTATCGGCAATCTTCATAGAATTTTTTAGTTTAGTCCGAGACTCGATAGAACAGACGTGAGCTCTATAAAATATTATTGGAAAAATTCCTTAACCTAGAAAATATGTAATCAAGTCATCGTTTGAACAATAGGCCTCAGAATAGCAAAATTTGAAGATAACTCATGTCTAAATAATTCATTGTAATTTTATTCACCCGCATTAAAAGTAAAGACAACGATGAGCCTGAAACCGAACAAATTCTATTGATAGTATTGATCAAGTAAACATTTATAAAATTTGTAAAAAATCTTCAATCCGAACAATTGAAATTTTTGGCGATAAACTACCAAGCAATTTTAGCAGCTTTGTTTATCATATTCAGGTACAAAACGTAACAGTTTAAAATTTTATTCACAACTCAAACGTGTTGAAGAGTAAGATAAATGTGAAGGAACACGTCACGATATGTTAGCACTGCAATTAACCCCAATGAAATTGTTCCCTGTTTAGTCTACCGTCACAATTAATAAGTCATTATGCATGGAATTAAATTAAGTGCCATGTAATTAAGCCCAGTCTCACTACAACGGCTCAAACTAGCCTGCCGGCGCTAATGTATTAATATGCTAGCTAGTTCCGCGCTAGCAATGAATGAGCTACTTATTTCTATCAGATGGTTTAACAAATTATTATTTTCATTACAATTTTGGTTGCCATCACAGCATCTTTTATATAAGTGAAAAATCCCCCCGCAGTGCATACCAATTCCTATTTTTATTGTGTTAGCGAGTTGGAAATTTTTGTAGATCGCTGTGGGATCGACAAAATATCTCATTAAATGTTATTTTACATTTTGATTTCATATTTTAATACACCCAACAAATGCTGAATTAAAATTTCGGATTAATATTGCTTTTTGTTGCTGTATCACCACTTTGAAAACGTGATGGCCGACGCATTTACCGCAACTAGACGCCGAACGAGGTATAGCTTCACAAGCCGTACTATCAACAATAGTTCTGAGTTCGTAACTCCGTCAGACAATCACTAATGTGATTGTCTGCTTACTTAATCCATCTTCTTTCTACTTAAATCCACCAATTACAGTCGAGAAATCGGCCGTTACGTGCACTTAGGCGGCTACTTGTACTTAGGACGCTACGTGTACTAAAGCAGTTACGTGTGCCTAGGACGCTACGTGTACTTAGACCTCCATGAAAAATCAGACCGCTATACGTGTATTTAGGCCGCTGCATCGCTATACCTAGCATCGCTATACCTATAGTCTCGTGCTTGTTGATCACACAACCTTCAACTTTCTTCTATAGAATGTCGAGATGAATCTACAGAGATATGAAATTTTTTATAAAAGCCATACATTTCAAATGCTCATTATTTGTGTTGAATTCCTGGTTCTCAAATTCACTTCTCTTGTGTATTTCGTACGCCTGATGCATGCGTATCACTGACATTTTACTTTAGTTCGGTTTTAAAGACATCTAGACTTTCAGTTGCGGTGTTGGCTCTAGACTGTAAAGAAGGAAATGTTTGGTACGTGTGTTTTAATTTTTAAGATTCGTGTAACGTGTATATTTGACTTTTATCGTGTTATATGTTCGAAATAAATGATTTTACTTCTCGATTATACCTTTATGTGCAATACTAATTTTATGTAACCATTTTTACCTTTGTATATTGTTTGTTTACAGAAACCGATTTATAAAGACAACTGAACGAAAAATCGTGTATTCAAATCCTTCGCCAAACGAATATATATACGTAACAATTTGAGTGCCTGGTATTTACTTCAATGACTTGGTTATAAAAATGAATTAGAATTGAAACAAATAATTCTCTCTTAATGGGAAAGAGCACCTGTATAAATTAAAATATGTTCATACGCTTCCTTACCAAACGACTCCATGTTGCCGATGATTATTAAAATTTCTTACTTTAGTTAAAGTTAATGCAGATTGCATTGAGTGTTACAACAGTGACGATGATTATTAAAATTTCTTACTTTTGTTAAAGTTAATGCAGATTGCATTGAGTGTTACAACAGTGATAACAGATTTTTTAAATACCCAAAGAAGAACTTACTATTTAATGAAATGCACATATTATTTTTGATTGTAATTGATCTTTTAATATACACGTTACTTCAATTGTTCAGTAATCAAAGCAAGTTTATCGTACAACTTTGCAGTCCAAAGATCGTGCAGGAGTATTAATCCAACTTGCTTTATTATCATTAAAGAATCTTAAGACCCTTGCACAAAATTGAATAAAAAAAGTTCAGCGCTGAGAAGAACAGGACAGAGATGGCCTGGCGTCATGTCTGAGGCAGCCCATGGTCGTCGGATTAAGAGTGATGATAAAGAGATGAGCACAGGCAGATTAAATGAGATAAGTGAATGACGTAGTGAAAGAGACAATAATGTGATAGGTGAAAGACTATTAAACGAGATAATAAAATAATAATGTAATATGTGGAAGATTTGTTAAAAGGGACAATACAATAAAGTGATGTGAGCAAACCATATTAAAAGAGACAGTAGAGTGACGAGTGATGGCCGTATTAAAAGAAACAACGGTTTTATTTTATCACCTCCATGGAATTGCGAGCGTGGAAGATTTCAACAGCAGCTTGCTTGGTATAGGGGTTGGGTTTACTTTGAGTACTTTTGAATAATTCGAAGTTGTGTAGCCGAGTTCGGCTATACATAAACGGTGGAAAATGAGTCCTTGAATGACACGGCGTCTCGGCTGCGTGCGTTAAAAACTGGCACAGCTTCTTGTCTCGACTGCTGGTCTCGACTCGGGTCTACACGTAACATGATTATGGCCTCGAGATTGGGTTTGACTTCTACAAGTAGTGGTGCATTTCGCACATCAAATCTTGTGAAGAAGAGGTGCGTTTTCTTACTTCACCTTCACCGCTTGATTGTTATTTTTGTGCAAGTGTCCCTTTTTGTTGAATTTAGAGGAATATTGATTAAAAATCAGTGATATAATTCTGCGAATTTTTTCATATTAAAACCTATCGCCACACAAAAACAATGAACGGAATATCACTTGTTGCTCGAATAAACAGGAAAAATCTTCTGAATTATTAACGGCACCGAAGCTCTGTTGAACTAAGGGCAGCCGTGGAGGTGATGCAAGGGATAATTTTTTATGCGAGGCAAGTTTTGGTGTTTCTCGGAGGCCGGTCTATGAGTTTTTTTTTTTGAGAGGCCGTTACTCGACGCTAATAAAAGCGACTCTCGAAGGTCCTGGCGGGCAGTAGCATCAATATATAGGCTGATAATTGGGCTCTCTTTGCTTCTACTCGACTTGGTGTCGTAAATGATGTACAGTGTCAGGCCGGCGCTGCAGCTACATTCAAGTAAATGAGTGGGTCATGTTTTCAAATAGCGACACACTTCCAGCACTTATCAATGATACACCTTTTTAACAAGGGCAAACAGGATCAGAGTGAACGATACATGGCAAAATGTGCATCGATACATGGACAAAGGCTCAATCATTTCTCTAATCGAACTTATGTTAGCGCGAGGCATCTGCGAGAAAAAAACGATGTTAACTTGAATTTTTTTAATTATATGCCGAAAACCCTTGGAGTTTCGACTTCATATATACAGGTGATGTTGCTGGTGAAGGTCGCTATAGAGTCGCTGGATGTCAGAGAGACAATAATTGTAATTTGATAGAAAGAGCTTAAGGTTTGTAGTCAAAATGCAGCGAAGTCTGAGAGGGAGGTTTTCGCGACCATCGTGTAAAATCCTTGATCTGCCCAAAGCTCGGCCAGTCGCTACCCTCGAGCTTGTACTCTTTGTAATATGATATCCTAGCCAGACCCTTCTTTGCAGTAACTGGTCGCTTTCAGGTGGCCGAGGAATGGCCAACGGTCGGCTATAACTAATTGGATAGGCCGACCACTGGCCACATATTATTCTTCGCCCCTCATTGAACTCGCCTTTACCATGCCACCCGTTGTGAACTGACAGTTGAGTAATTTACGACGTCTCTTTCCCCTCAAACATTGCACAACGTCTCCATTTGAGCAGCTAGTATGCGGGATTTTCCCTCCGCGTATCAGCAGACTCGATCATAAATATTTTTTTGGTAGAAAATATCTATAACAATGAAGCTGATCAAGGAATGCCGAATATACCATTCAATTGACAATAAAAATTACAACCCGTTTATATCTCGAAAAAAGTGTAAAAGTCGCAGACATGATGAACAATAATATTCAAAGTTTCTTGAAATTTCCTCTCATTAAAACTCTTTTAATACAAAGTTTACATATTTTTTATTACTGGTCGACGCTTATAAATAAATAGCTGGGTAAGTATGGAAAAATCCATATCGCCATCTCATTTGCGAGTGGAGTAAAGTCTATCCTAATTAGTGAAGAAACGCTTAGGGAAGAGCCGAGCCTGTTCGAAGCCTCTCGGCTTTCAATCTGGGCCTTAAATATGCTAGTAAGCAAATATGCAGACTTACGAAAATGCGATGTCGTGGCGCACACGTCACCGCAGTTAACATGTGGCGATCATAATAGCAATAAATAAGAAATTGTAGCACGATACATTAGAAATAATCAATTTCAGTTTAAGGAAGCGACGGCGATTCGAGTCGACCGCTTCAATGATCAAGCGGACCTCCAACAGAACCGCATCCAAGGCACCGACTATTCGAGCGCAACAAGTATATACAGTATGTCTCAGCTGATAGTACGCTGAAGTCTTGTCAGTGTAGGGGGTGTAAGGGAACATGAAAACTGGTCAGGGTATTGGAGTGAGGCCTGGTCAGTGTAGGGGCATGAAGCCTGGTCAGTGTAGGGGCATGAAGCCTGGTCAGTGTAGGGGCATGAAGCCTGGTCAGTGTAGGGGCGTGAAGCCTGGTCGGTGTATTGGAGTGAAGTCTGGTCAGTGTATTGGAGTGAAGCCTGGTCAGTGTATTGGAGTGAAGCCTGGTCAGTGTAGGGTCTTATCAGTGTAGGCATTATATTTTACCTATATGTCTGTCTATCTCGAGCAGTTAAACTACTTTGTTAGAATTGGTTCACATGTTTTTATTATGATATAGGATGCGAATTGTGAATAAAATCATTTCAGTTGTATTAAATACAATTAGCAGTTTGCATTCAAGCGAATTTGTAAACGTAAATTCATAATTTAAATTTGCTTATCACTACTTTTACTCTGGAGATTGCAGAAGGAAATTTATTGTCGCAAAAAAAATCACCTTCGTGTGTGCCGCACTGAGACCCCTCATATAGGAAGCCTCAAATCTTTAATATATTGATGCGTAAACATAATAAAATAAGAAAGTCTCTGGTGTATAGATAAATAGTATTTATCTCCAGGAAAACACACATTTGACATTATACGTATTGCTTCTATCATTTCTACTCTCACTTCTCAGAAATTCACATGAAAACAACGCTTGAGAAAATAAACAAACTGAGTTGTGAGAGAAAAACAAAAATACTTCGTACTTATTTGTGTCTTTGTGTACAGAGTTTGGAAAGTGAAATGAAATAAATCCAGAAAAAACATGCAAGCTCTGGATTCCTGTATCTCGTTCCATCAACAATTAATTTAACAAAAAAACTCAATAGGTCTTAACGCGCAGGACTTTCAATTAATACAAAGTGCGACTTGTATTTCAGACCCGCAATTCAAAAACTCTCGCTACCTTCAGGAAAATGAATGTGTCTTATTGTCCAAATAGTGACACATTTTCTTACTATTAACACGAGCAGAAATGGTGGAGCTACAACTGATACGCCATTTTGCGAGTCAAACTGAGTTACGATGACTCACACGTACAAGGCAAAAAGTGCATCGGCATTTGAAAAGTGACCCAATTATTTGTCTCAGTGTAGGTCAGCAGAGTACTGCTTTAGTCGCCCCTCGCCGATCTGAAGCAATGCAGTGGCAGACGCGTCGTGCATATCAATTGTCTGTGAGCGCTCTAGACTACAGGGGAATGACAGCAGCTTGAAAAGGCTTTATTCGCCTGCTACGAAGAGGCTCTTCTATAGAGATTCACGCCGCTTCAAAGAGACGATTTGAAGCCCAGAAAAATAATAATGGTGCTGATGACTCAGCAAGAAAGAGGTTACAATCATGCTCGGTACTCACCGTATTGGCATGAAGCCTGGTCAGTGTAGGGGCGTGAAGCCTGGTCAGTGTAGGGGCATGAAGCCTAGTCAGTATAGGGTCTTATCAGTGTAGGCATTGTATTTTACCTATATGTCTATCTATCTCGAGCAGTTAAAGTACTTTGTTATAATTGGTTCACATGTTTTGATTATGTTATAGGATATGAATTGTGAATAAAATCATTTCAGTTGTATTAAATACAATTAGCAGTTTGCATTCAAGCGAATTTGTAAACGTAAATTCATAATTTGAATTTGCTTATCACTACTTTTTCTCTGGAGATTGCAGAAGGAAATTTATTGTCGCAAAAAATCACCTTTGTGTGTGCCGCACCGGGACCACTCATATAGGAAGCCTCAAATCTTAAATATATTAATGCATAACCATTATAACATAAGAAAGTCTCTGGTGTATTAAAGATAAATAGTATTTATCTCCAGGAAAACACACATTTGACATTATACGTATTGCTTCTATCATTTCTACTCTCACTCCTCAGAAATTCACATGAAAACAAAGCTTGAGAAAATAAACGAACTCATTTGTGAGAGAAGAACAAAAAAACTTCGTTCATCTTTGTGTCTTCGTGTATAGAGTTTTGAAAGTGAAATGAAATAATTGCAGAAAAAACATGAACGCTTTGGATTTTTGTATCTCGTTCCATCAACAATTAATTTAACAAAAAAACTCAATAGGTCTTAACGCGCAGGACTTTCAATTAATACAAAGTGCGACTAGTATTTCAGACCCGCAATTCAAAAACTCTCGCTACCTTCAGGAAAATGAATGTGTCTTATTGTCCAAATAGTGACACATTTTCTTACTGTTAACAGGAGCAGAAATGGTGGATCTACAACTGATACGCCATTTTGCGAGCCAAACTGAGTTACGATGACTCACACAAGGCAAAAAGTGCATCGGTATTTGGAAATTGACCCAACTATTTGTTTCAGTGTAGGTCTTCAGAGTATTGCTTTAGTCGCCCCTCGCCGATCTGAAGCAATGCAGTGGCAGGCGCGTCGTGCATATCAATTGTCTGTGAGCGCTCGAGAATACAGGGGAATGACAGCAGCTTGAAAAGGCTTTATTCGCCTGCTACGAAGAGGCTCTTCTATAGAGATTCACGACGCTTCAAAGAGACGATTTGAAGCCCAGAAAAATAATAATGATGCCGATGACTCAGCAAAACGGAGGTTACAATCATGCTCGGTACTCACCGTATAAGGCAGATCGGCATCGACTGCGACACATCGGGTGGGAATTTCTTTAATTTGTTTGGCAGATGTCAACTACACGGACATACCCATGGATAGAACGACGAAAAAACGGTGATATTAGTTGTGCTTGGAAACTTACAGAAAAGTTATTAATTTATTTATAAATAATCGTTAGATTCATCACAGGATGATAAGTGGTACTATACGTTAATATGCATCATTAGCGGCGACTAATTCAACGTTTTTCAACAATAAAATACGGTGATGAAAGACTCGAATTGATTCACATATCTCGTAAACTGAACATATCAGCTGTTCGGTTGTGATAATTATTCAAGAAAAAACAGTTTTAATCTCAATAAAACAGTGTTAATCATATGCCAATGAATTAACTTAACTGATTTTACCGTTACATATGTTAATGCAATCGTTTGTACATCTCAGTTCGCATTAACATTCCTCATTCACTGAGGAGAAATGAAAGAGACAAAAACCAAGACAAGGAAACTTCGACAAAACTAAATGTCTAAGTCCTCATAAATCCACTAAATATATGCTGATATTTTTGTGTTATGTTATATTGATATTTAGTAAAACTAATAAATTAACGAAGCTGATCACCTGTAGAAACTTATCACTTAATGTAACTGATAATGCCATGAAACTAGTCAGTAGTCACCAAATGAAACTAATCGGTTTTGAAATAGAAAATCTAATGGAAATAAACGCCCTAGGCCGAAAATTATGTTTGCAAATCTACAATCAAAACAATAAAATAACTTGATTTGTGCCCATTTTAGTAATGAATATCATATAAAATTGTATTGTTCGGGATAAAATATTCCAGTAACGTGATAACAAAATCATTCCGAATCCTATTATTCTGTACAACGTTTTCTAGAATCCCGTCATCCCAAATAATCATTCCGCACCCCTTCATACCGAACTTCGTTAGCTCAAATTCAGTTAATAATTTTGAAATGAAAGTACGTTCATTAAAGACCACCCGGTCCACACTCACATTAAGCGCAGAACTCCCATTTAAAGTCCTGTTTTTCAAATTCAAATCAAACTTGACTTTTGTATTCACGAATAAAATGTAAACTCGCCCAATTAAAACTCGCATTTCTATTTTTGAGTGTAATTCTCCCCTACATTTTTCACTGCCTCACCAGCCCAGCACAAACATAAAAGAATTTTATTCTCACCTAATAATACGATAGGTATCTTAGATACGCACTTGATCGGCTCCTGCATATTTAAGGCGTCAGGCTTTAAACACAACAATATACATACTTCTACGAATACATAATAAATCTTATCAAGGTTAGATGAAGACTTGTGGTAGAAAAAAAATGTAGTATTGTTTTGTCGGCGGGTATCATTTATGCTCATAAGTGAGATACTTCGGCCCCAATCATAGCGCATTCATCAATCATTCATGCATCGCATTCATACGCATTTATCATGCGTTCATCGACTATACTTATATAACATGCCTCTCACTAAATATTACACGCATGTCTGATGTATACGTCAATAGGTATGGTATTATTGTCTGCTAAACCCGGCACGAAAAAGCAGATATTATCTGAGAATAGAGCTTTCCGTAATGCCAAGTCCTTTTGCCATTTCAAAAAACTGGGTTAATATTTATAAAACTGAGTCCCGTTCAAACCTACACATAAAGTTGAATCACCATTTAACAACAGTTTTGATGTTTGGAGAAAATTTGAATTTTTTGTTTTAGTTTATCAGTAGAATCTACTTCATTGAACGCAAAATTGGATTTTCATACCAACCCTCTTCCCTGTTATTCTTAATACCTCATGATTCTACAACCAGAGTAAAATTTCAGGTCTAAGTAATATTCGGACCCAGTAATTATCTTGAATACTCGTCCAAATATCTCCTACATAAATAAAACGCCAAGCTTCGAAAACACAAACAACAAAGCAAGAAACGTTCAGAAATACGAAATAGATAACCTGGTATTCATTGGATGAACCATGAGGCAAGTCACATCTACCGACATCTTACATGGCAATAACCGCCTCGTCAGATAAAGGATATAAGCCACAATCATATATCAGGACTCTTATCCTGCCAGAGGAGAGACAGCTGCTCTCATTTCATAACTCAAGCGTGTGCAGGTAAGCGCTCATAACCGTGATTGCATGAATAAAACCAAGGCTTGGGTTTCCATGCCTGTTCGCTGTGAGAATTAATTTCCTTGTATATTACACGTAACAACGGCTGCTCGCGACGTGTTTCATCTGCACAGGCGTGCTTATAGCTTGCATTTGGTGGCAGATATGGGAGCGAGCGTCTGGTTGTTGTAGTGTACTTCATGCATGTGTTACATGTGTGCTGGTATGTGCTAATTAAAGGCGGAATACGGTGCTAATGGGAAGGAGAATACGGTGCTGATGGGAAGTAGAATACGGTGCTAATGTGGAAGTAGAATACGGTGCTGATGGGAAGTAGAATACGGTGCTGATGGGAATAGAATACGGTGCAATGGGAAGTAAAATACGGCGCTGATGAGAAAAAGAATACGGAGCTAATGGGAAGTAGAATACGGTGTTAATGGGAAATAGAATACGGTGCTAATGGGAAATAGAATACGGTGCTAATGGGAAGTAGAATACAGCGATAATGGGAAGTAGATTACGGGGCTTATGGTAAGGGGATTATGAAGATAATGAGAGGTGAATTTATGTGCTTATTGGCCGGAGGTTGATTACATTCCTAATGGGTGGTGGATTAAGGTTGTATTAGTAGGCGGATTACGGTGGAAATGAGTTGGATTATGGTGTATAAAAAGTTTCATTGATTGACTAATTGATAAGGACTTCTGAAATGTCATCGATTAGAAATATGTGGAAAGAAAAAACAATAGCGTTAAAATTATCGCCTTAATCTTCGAAAAAAAAGAGATTTGCCACCCGTATAGCAGACAGACTAAATGTACTCAAATATCTCTCGAGATTATGGAAGTGCAGAGGGTCGGAAATGATGCAAACATTATCAAAAGTCAATCAATTGGATTTAATTTTGGAGAAAGCGCTCCCCTGAAATTCTATTTGAGAGTCTCTATCAGACACCAAAATCGAGAAATATCAAGTGTTCCTTGATGAGACATTTCCATTTGATTATTTTTGCGAGATAAACACTGCGTGACGCGCTTCAGCTTCACCAGCCTCAAGAAGACGAGAGTTGAACTCGTCCGAGTTACCTCTTTGGTATGAGTTATCCGAATGTTGAATCTTCAAAGCATTGGTGGTCCTTTCAAGTTTGATCTCTCTAATTGCAATGTCACCATTCAACGGAAAATTTTTCAGTAACAGATAGAGAACGCGCGTCTCAAAGACTGGAGGCCAAGCGATCATGGAAAATCAAGCAGAGAGGAAACGTATCAATTAAAATATTAAAATATTCTTGGCTCAGGTTTCGCTGTCGTTCGTTTCAAACATTTGATTGCGATGACATTGGACAAAGAGAAAAGCATGCCATTCACATAACACAGGTAGTCTAGACTTTTGAGTATAACTAATAAATCTTGATGGTATCGACTAGAACGGAAAATTATATCTTGTGCTACTAAAGCTTTCAATTCAAAGGAAAGAACTCCTACCAACACAAACATTGTCAATCATATTCGGTTTGATTATGATATAATTAATTTTGAAACCTGGAAGTTATGAGCGTGCGTCGCGAATGAGATTGCAACGATAGATTCAAAATTTGGCAAATAAATATAAGCTTAGATTTTAGTAGAATAATACAGATAGATATAAGGAGGTTCAAGGGATGTTCCTGATACAGGAATCGATAACACCGGCCGTATCAGGCCTCGTTATAAGGCGTGACGTTATCAACTTATCTCTTGTGACGTTATACCCGCCACATTACTATACACTTCACTCTCTTCTCACCAACAATATTGCTGTGAAAATAGTAATATTATAAAAGATCAATTTCCACTATTAAGAATGATAAGCGAGAGCCATTACTATTAAACAGACTACAACATGTAGGTTAACTAAATTATGAACAACGTATAGCCTACACTGTTTGTAGTCGGCATCCGACAGCCTGTCATTAATTTATTGAAAGGCCGGACTTAGTAAAGGGGCTCGCAGCCCGGTTCTGCAGGGAATTTTTGAAAATAATTCAGATGTCTTGAGTCCATCTGCCATTAGTTGGTCTATAAATGTTAGAAACGGAAGTCAGTAGCAATTGCAGAACTAGTGTATCCATCAAGAATTTAAAAGCAAAAAATATTACACAAACCTCATCATATTTTTACAGAAGGAGTCATTTACGGGGTCCAGTTCCTTTGTAAGTTAAAAAATATAGAACACAAGTACAATCAAATAGTAAACTCAAATTTACATTGTAAGTATTGAAACCTAATTTGAAAATAAAAAAAATCAAAATGAAATAAGACAGTTCTTTCTATTGTCTATGTAAAATTTAAAGATGATGGGAAGTTCAAATGGCATTTTAAGAGGTTTCTTTTAGAAAATACACAGGGATTCTGAAATTCGTGAGTCAGGAACAACATTTGCAGCAACTAATATTAAAAAATCATTATCGAATATTGGAACGTTGACATACTCAGCTTAAACGCGTACAGCTAAATGAGGCGGATGTAGAAGCAGGTTTCCGCTTCAATATCTCCTTCCTTTGTGCTCCGTCAGTCTACTATAAAAATTGCGATGGCGTCTCTCCGGTGTACGCTTATGGACACAACTGTGTTTATAAATTAAAAATGATCTTATAAGAACAGATAAAGTATATTTGTACATGAAGAACGAGCTGATTTCTGAATTATTCTCCAACAATACATTAGATTAACATTCGCAAGGTATTTAGTGAATGAAACTTTCAATTACTTCAACACAGTCTGAAATGCGGGGCCAAGGTAAGGAAGTAAACGATAAACAACGTTCCTGTTGTCCCACATTTCGAAATAATTTTAGTATAATGCTCCACTCAAATTGTTTAATTTGAGTGGAGTTGCGAAGGAAACTCATTTATTAAAAGTGTTGCGAACAAATTCAAATTCAGAACGCATAGCATGGAAAGTAGAACACATACGAAAGCCGAGGTGTGTTTGTGTTTTGCTTATAGATTGTACTTGTATTCTGAGATTTCGAACTGATGATGGAGCTGGACTCAGAAAAGTTTTCTTCCGTATAGATATTGTGAATTTTTGTGTCATGTTCTTTTGCTTTTAAATTCTGGGTAAATTTGATGTTTAAAGCGATCAAGTGATCTTAATAATTTTTCATGCTTTCGAAAAAATTTTCATCGCATGAAACGATCTTGCTAGTGACCTCATCGGTGAAAATGTATACACTTGGGCTATGTCTTTCAAGTTGGATATATATCCATGTGTTTTTATGCATGGCAGAACATATGAAAATCTGATATATTTATTGAAATGTATTAATGTACACTATAATTCTACAATATGAAAGTCTTACATATAAATGATGAATTCAATTTATCAAACACGCAATGAAATTTTGAATATAATTTCATAGCCAGTATCATCTCATATATATTATGTGGGGACATTTTTCACTTCTTAACACAAGCGAAGATTTCTATATACCTTCGAAAACTTGAACCGTAAACTGAGGTACGCATGTAGCTTTTTATTATTTTGTTTAAATTCGACATTCTTGTCATGAGCACTCGGTATCCAACATACGACAAGGAGTCATTCTGCAAGTCCTGTCAAGCTCAATCCTACCGGCAATTAACGTTGAAACAACGGTTATTACGAGTTGATTTCTCAGAAACAACGTTCAATGAACGTTATTTCAACGTCAGATGTCCGTTGGGATGCGTTAGAGTTGGCATCCCGGAGCTCGAGTTCATCATGTTCCGGCATGCAGATGTTCGTTGCTCTAGGCAGACCTGGAATTTATGGTCCCATTTAATGGATGCAGAAATAAGGCAGGCATATGCACCTTATATCAGCAGGGAAGTGTTTAAGCTGTGCGAGACTTTAAATTACAGCAGCTGAGCGCCGACTTCACAAAGATTGATAGCGCGTCAGGGAACGAAAAACAGGCATGATGCTGGAGCGCTTTTCTATCTGACGAAAACGGAGGGTTTTTTGTGAAATATATAATTCTGATCCAACCTTAGTTCACCTAGGAGTTATGTAGTAACTTCTATGACGCCCATCTACAAAAATAAGGGAATAACCGGAACTATTATCTTGATAAGAGGAAATAAACGCTGGCAAACTGGGATAAATTTGAAGTCAATTCGTGTTCAGAAGGAGTTCAGAGAGCCCAATAATCACATGATTTTTATGGGGATGTCTTCCTCACTAATCAAAAACGTGAATTTGAAGGAAAAATATGATCAGAATTAGTAGCACATAAATTTAAACCTTCATACAGGCTTGCAATTTATTAGTTTAAGAATTTTGAAAAGTGGAATAAAAGTTATCATGCACTCGGCCGTATTTTAGCCGTTTCTGCTCTCGGTTGAAAGCAAGTGAAGGTCAACTCTATACCGTGGCCGCGCAGGAACACATCGCGCGTTGAAACGATGTTGATAATACGATATAAATTAATATAAAACTCGTTTAATGTTGAAACGTTGTTTCAGCATAAGATGGCCGCACCAACAATTTATCCCAGTGCAGCATAAAGTCTAGTGTTGGTCTACACTATTGAGGATACGAGGAGCGAAGCCATGCTTTGCACTGCATGGAGCGATAATCTCTGCGATTTAATAATCTCGTTATCACGAAGTCGGTTAATACCCGTATTAATGAAGCTAATGCACGCTATTTTAATAAAGAATGACTCCTTCCTATACCCATTCTAGCTGAAACATAGAACTTCCGTTTGGATCTCTTTCGTTGTAAGTAAACAAGTTTATTTTGCATACTTTGATTTAAATTTATGCATGCCAATAAAAAAAAACAAGCATTAATTTTGTGATCTATAACTTTCCTCTCAATTTACAATGCTTCACTATTTTCCAATTAAAAATATTTGTCAGGTCTAGACTATATCCCGACACGATAAGTATATCCTGAATGCGCGCCCAAACAGCCCTTATATTTGTGTTGTGCCAGGCGTACAACAGACAAAAAACTTCTTACAAGCTGCGAAAGATACGAGATGTCAATTAGGTATCAAATCCGTCCGAGATACAGCACTAGTTTATTACGAGTCAGTGAAAACACTTGAGGCTTACCAGGGATTAAACTATTAATGTGATAATCATAGTTTTAACGAGTTCATTAGCTAATCGTTTGATGGAGTTAACATTAAAATGAGTTAGATAATAATAATTTTTTGTTTAATTTGTTTGGTTTCAACCACAGTGCAACCGTTAATTTGATTCTAGTGGCTACAGAATTTTTTAAGTAAAATATTTAATTGTGCAGGAATTTTTTCCAAATATTCTCTTTATCGCAGTAATCCTTGTGATCACTAAGGTCATGAACTTTAAGCATCATAATTTCCGCTAAGAAATCGTGATCATCAAGAACTTGCGGTCCCTGGCATTTTCAGCGAACCAAAACCAGGTTCAAAATTACGGCCGCTGAACTAATTCCCGTTGTGCAATATTTTGTTCTCAATTAAACAGCAGCAAGTTGTGTTCAGGTTCTTATCTATAATTTAGTTCATTAGCATGCGACAATTTGAAGCCAGCCTTGATAACCGACCTCGCAGCTTCTTTATACCCAGCAGCGGCCTAATGGCCCGCTCACGGCTATTTACCTCCTCAATATATTAATGTCAAGAAATGCTGCGGTTACAAAGTAAACAAATTAAACAGAAATTGTCGAGCACTAAATATGAAACTGTAACGCAATTTGTTTCATTCAGAGTCAAAAAATTTTAAATTTGCAGAATATTCTCAGAGATTATAATTCTAATTACCAGAATTTTCTATTCTAATTGGCTGATCAAATAAATTCGAGTTTTATAATTATTATTATTACGAGTATATTGCCCAGCCTATTGGATAATTAGGAGGTATGATTGATACAACAAAATATTTGTTTGAAAAACAGACATTGTAATTCGTGCGTAATTGCTTTCCTAACATTTTAACAATTTGCACTCATTAAATTGTGAATGTTTCCGTTTGATTAGACTAGTATTTTGATTAATTATACACGACAGATGCAGTGAAATCGATATCATAACTTACTCTTGGCCGACGACTGCATTTTATATTCATAATTAAAAGGAACTCAATATTACCATATTACAAGCGTGTTCTCGCGGCGGCCCGAGACGTGGCGAGCGGCGCTGAAGCTCCGCAACAACATTAGCTAATTGAGTGACTTTCCCCTACAGCTCTGAATATTCGGACAAAGTTTAAATGAATGCATTAACTTTGGCCTGTTTAGATCCAAGCCACTAAAGTCAATTGCTGCAACTTGAGTGCTGGGTGGAGGCGCTCACAGGGAACAAGGCATGGCAGGGGCTTTTTGCGATGCAAAGACCAAGAGTTAAAGCATATTTAGACTCGAATTAAAGACTCACATTCAAATTTCAAATCAAACTTTTACCGACTATCGTACAATATATTCTAGAGTCATGTTTTCGATAGCCACATAGCGCTTACCCGCGGGACTTATGGGGGTAAGCGCTTAAAGACGGAGAATAATTCCGTGGACTAAAAATTGAAAAAAACTTTCTCAGGAGTGTCTATAGTAAATTAGGAGTCATGATTGTGTAAAACTAACCTACGCAGTAAATAACGCAGACTAGTAATTTATAAATTAATTATGACAAAATGAACAACGTGGGAAAAACATAAAAATGGTCAAATTTCGCACTTTTTTGGAATAAAAAATGTCTCATGTACACTGAAATTGCAATGCTTCACGATCATAGCTTTCAAAGAATCAGAAATTAATCTGAGTGGTTTAGAACGCAGGATATTTTGCAGTTTATTTCACAGGTCTTTCTGTGTCATCCGTTTACACTGACGCCATATATTAACTTTGTCGCCTTTCAGACGTTCTTCCCTAAAAAAATGATTTCCTTGACACGGTAATACAAAAGAGATCGAATTTCCCACCAACTCTCAGGCTCTCGTTTATTGATGAGCCAGCCCATCATAAGCTATCATGAATTAATAAATTTGTGATGATTTACTGGCGAATTTACATTTTTAGTCAAGTTATATTTTTTAGTTTTATTTAACTTCATTAAAGTTTCATAGGAGATGTGCGAATTGGTTTTCTGAAACATTCACGCTCATTAATGAAATTTCTCAACTTCGAAAGAATTATCAAAATCGTAAAACGTGAACCCTAAAAATTGAAAAGAAAAACAATTTTTTTACCAATGAATAAGTCTTTACAAATATGCCAGGATCAATTAAAAAATAGTTTCGTGAGAAAACTTGCATTTATCAATAACTTATCACGTCGGAACTGATACTTTGTTCCGACAACCATGAATTGAAATTGCAGAGACGATATAACATTCAATAGGACGTCAAATATTTCCCTTACACACAGAGAAATGAGTGAGACTTTGATAAAAAAGCGATGCGCTTTTTGTTCTGGTGTGGGTCATCCTAACCCAGATCAGCCCTACAAAAAATGCGTATAGTGCTACGTAAAAACTTCAGTATTTACGTAGGTAACGTCACTATGTGGACAGTACGAGGATGACACTGTAAGAAATTCCCGAGCGAGCTGAGGCGAAGAGAAGATGTAATTGAGAACATAGAAATTAATTTTTATTTTAACAAAAATAGGCACAAATACTTTCCATCGTTGCTTTGGTCAATATTGTAATGCAATCCCGCACTCAGCATTAGTACGTATTTAACTGAGTTCATCATGATTATTGCAATGAATTGCTCTAATTAAATTCATGGCTTTTAGGTGATAAATAAATTAGAGCGGTCAAATTATATGTTCGTCGGAGCAAAGCAAGTAAAATAATTCTCACACTATAGTGCAGCCGGCGTCATTTGGTATGAACGAAGCTTCGGATTTGTGGCTTCGTTGTCGCCCTGCCCAACAGCCCATCGCGATTAAATCGATACTGACAATCCTGCTATTAATTAACCTCGTTACAATCTCATTAAATTTTACCGCGTCAAGCTGGCCATATTTCTGCATAATCAGTTATAGCGAGTGTGCAGGTGGAGTGTGTTTACTCCACCTGCATGTGCTTATCGCTGAAGCAAGGAACCACTAACATGTGAACAGGTCGTGAACGTCAGTGTATTGTATATTGCGTTGCAAATTGTTTGGTAATATAATGTGAAAAATAAAATAATTTGAAATAGATATTTTAATTAAAAAAACCTTGGCAAAAATAACAAGTTATTCTTAATTTACACGAATCATCTCAGAACAGGGCCCATACTTTCAAAAAAAAGTTAAGAGATCGTAAGTTCATCAGCCAATCATTGACGGCATTTCAAGCCAAATCCACCAATCATAGACAAGAAAATAGAGCGTAAGTGCTTACGTTCACTTAGCGAGTTTTGAAAGTATGGCCCCAGGTCAACTAATCCGTCAACTTATATTGTACACTGCAAGCTTGACAGCAGATCATTACAACCTCCACGGACAACTATCGTAGGATGCTGTACCAATATATGACGCACGTACTGCGTCTCGCTGGTTGAAGAGTCCGGTACTGCCAAGAATATCTTGGCAGTACAGATTGTTAACTGGCCCGCGCACGTGATTAAAACATTTTTAATTGATAGCCAGGCAGATAAATAATAACAAGAGAAGATGATTTTGGGTGGATGGGTTCAGCCAGCAAATAGTAATGAGGTTGTTGGTCGAGGTTGTACTGTTCCAGATCCAATGGTGATCAGAAAATCTTACTTCGCTAGGATATTGCGCAGCACCGACGAAATCAGAAAATCACTCATCCAGTTCACCGACACGTCACCACGATGACGCTATAAGGTTTCATTGTTCAGAGATAGCAAGAAACTTGGAGCAGAGTATCACAGTCACAATGGGCAGAGTTAAGTAGATACAAATAAATTGGTTGGCTACCTACTGATCACGTTCCCAAGGCTTAATACGATCGTAATCGTTTAGACGAAAGTGTGATAACTCACTCTGGAATCTCTTGCAACCTCTAACAACTGATGCTCTCTTCATTTTTCTCTCTGATTCTCGTCTCTCTCACCTTTTTCAACAGCTTTAAATGTCGGAGCCCCAACGCCATATAGGTGCAGAAAACTATAAAACTTCATATTTCACAAAAATATGAACCTGATAGTTATGAATTAACTTATTTGCTATGAATAAAATAATCTGAATAATTGAGTATTAAAAAATCTCAATAAGTTTTAATTTAACGATTTACGCTGAAAATAAATATTATTTATAATTGCAGGCTGTACCATTACATCATTACCGACCCTCCGCCTGCAGCTGCTTATCGTTACCGACCCTTCGCCTGCGGCTGCTTATCGTTACCAAAACTCCGCCTGCAGCCGCTAATCGTTAACGACCCTCCGCCTGCAGCCGCTGATGATCGTTACCGACCCTCCGCCTGCAGCCGTTAATCGTTACCTACCCTCCGACTGTTATGCAGCTGCTTATCGTTACCGACCCTCCACCTGCAGCCGCCAAACGTTACCGACCCTCTGCCTGCAGCCGCCAATCGTTACAGACCTTCTGCCTGCAGCCGCTTATCGTTACAGACCTTCTGCCTGCAGCCACTAATCGTTACTGACCCTCCGCCTGCAGCTGCCAATCGTTACCGACTCTCCGATTGCTGCGGCAAATCATTACCGACCCTCCGCCTGCAGTCGCCAATCGTTACTGACCCTCTGTCTGCAGCTGCCAATCGTTACAGACCTTCTGCCTGCAGCCGCTTATCGTTACCGATCTTCCGCCTGCAGCCACTAATCGTTACTGACCCTCCACCTGCAGCTGCTTATCGTTACCGACCCTCCACCTGCAGCCTTTAATCGTTAGCGACGCTCCGCCTGCAGAGGCCTTTCGTTGACGATGCTCTCACCAGGACCCACCCTCGTGTGGACATTGGAGGGCGAGCTGCTCCAAGATGATGGAGTGCGAGGCTCTGTTATGCAGATAGGGTCGAGCTCGTCAAAAACATGGCCTATGTAGATTTTGCCTGAACCTTGATGTCCATTAAACGTTGTCTATATTTTTAAGATTAAGAAACAGATTTTCTTAAGATTGATGAAGAACTCCAGCTTGTTGCAATCGTTCTCTGTTTTACCAATTAGACATTGTGAACATTCAACAACAACTTAAGAAAAAATCCAGACTGAAGTTTTTTACATTCTATATGTATTTCATTTCTTCTTGCGGAGAAATTGTGACTTAACATGTTCTGTGTGAAGCCTGTAAGCTAATTAATTAGAATTTCTATTATTTTGAGTAGATTGACCCCAATTCTCAGTTTAAATTTTTTTTCGTAAGTACATCCGAGATTTTTGTACTGTTTTTTTATACGGGTCCAAAGTTTTACACTCGTATTTTCATTTCATTATTATCACTATATACTCGTGTAATGAATGGCCCGGCGTTCTACAATGTTTGAAAGTTGTGTTACCAGTCACACAGACTTGGAATTTCGGTAGAGCCCAAATAGTTAATTTTGGTAAAGATTTGAGGAAAGTAAACTCTGTATCTAGCGCTTTCCGAGAACAGACAGAATAATAAATCCATTTTTGAAACTATTTTGCATCCAATTGTATCTCACTGTCAGTTGCTGCTTCACATTGTTCCGACTGAAGTTCTAATTTTTGACTGCCGAAAAAACAAAGGGTGGTCATCTTGACGTCACATATGGTCAAGGGGTGGTTATGACGTCACAGATTCGAAATTCCCTCGTGAAAGCTACAATTAAATAGTCATTCGAAAATAAATTGGATGAACCAATGAAAGTCGAGTTTACAAATCCAGGAGCAAGAGATTCTCATCAGAACTTTTGCAACGTGACGTCGAAATGCATTCTGAATAGGAAATTAATAATTAAAATGACATCGTTGAACAAACGAAATGGCATAAAATCAAGCGCTAAATATCTAAATATCTGGATGAAACGTTCCAAGGTTCGGATCGCTCAAATTGATAGCAAATCGCAATGCATTCTTTAAGGTAATAATTGTTGTGAAAATTAGCAAAATTACCTAAAGTTTTTCCCTCATATTTGAAAATTGGTAGGGGTAGAAATTAGGGTAGAAAAATGGATAGCATGTGGCGCGTTCCTTTTATAAAGGGGCAAATTGGTCGAGTTGACGCGGCAGGTTGAAGGTAATTGCTGAGATTAAGCAGAGCCGGCAGCATTTCCCGTGACATGCCAGCGAAATGAAGTTTTTTTTCAGATGTGCTTGGCATCATTTGCGCAGAACTTTGCATCATTTGCGCTAGACAATATGCGCAGTTTTTAAAACGGGTAAGGACATTTCAGCTTATAAATGGGCCAGAGTGTCCTATCGAACATGTATCATAACGATCGCAATTCGTGAGATACCAAATAGCTTAATGGGGGCAACGCTTCGCTCGACCGTTCCCTTATAGATGAAATATTGTTTACTTTCACAGCAGCGAAATGCAAGCAAACTAGCATCCGAACGTAGCACTTCCCGAGATAAACGTTTACTCGGTCAACAATTAGAGCCATTTTGGATTATTTACCTATGCCCTGTAGAGGCAAATCATGTATTTTAATGAATTGTTCGTGAAATAGAATTAGTTGTTCGTGCATTTTAATGAATTGCTCGTATATTTTAATGAATCGTGTATTTCAATGCTCAAAAATCCTGTATTTCATTTAATTATTCATTTATTTTCATCATTGCAGGAAGTGTTTACCCCAAATTACTGTTAGAATGTTTCATCCTTGTAAATTTTTTAAGCAAACATTAACGAAAATATAATTGAATGCGTTAAAATAATTGCGAAATAAATAATGAAGAAAGTAATCTACTTCCGTTTTTCGTCCACAAATGAAAACATGGTAAATTAGAAGTTTCATGAATAAATGTTTACTTCTTGTTACGTGTTGTGGCCAATTGTTCATTACTAACGAGTATACCGATATAATTGCTTTAACCAGGTGATTGATACGTTATCTTCTAGTTGTGGCTAGTAATTAATCAGAAAATGTTTATATTTGCCGCCATTAATACCTATCCATGTTGCCACATCATTCGTTTCATTTTTGGTCTTTCTGAGAGTAAGTGCAATAAAATATCCCTTCTCGGTGAGTTAAAATGTTGTCTAAATACTTTATCACTATTCATCGATACTGTATTATTACCACAATCATGATTATTGCTGGAATCAAGCGGACGTCTCTCACATCATCAAACTTCTATTTCGTTCTCAGTATTCTGATTATTTATCTAACGGAGCAGGAACGAAGTTTCGTTTCTATGCTTAAAAAAGGCGTTTTTCGTATTTTTTTCCAGATAAGTAATCGTCTAACTTGCGAATCGCAGACTTCACTTTATATTGCTAAGGAAATTCTCCTAGAGGCGGAAATTCTCTGGACTTCCGTGCACAAGTCACGACATTTTTCTTCGTCCAGAAACCAAGGTGGAAGCTGATGCAAAGAAGCCTGTTCTTTAGGCCATGAAAGTGTATGCCTACGGGAGATAGGCCCCAGACTTGAGCCTGTGGACCGCTTCGATTTTTTGAACTAATTTTAGCGTCTCCTGACTTTTTATGCACTGAATATTTTTTTTCATTTAGAATATCTAGGTGGTCTCCTTTCATTTGCAATCACTGAATCTACTAAATTAATTTCATCGTCCCCAAATATTTTTCTATTTGAATATGTAGGTCATCGTTTGATAATGACATCAAATTCAAATGAATGCTTTTGTTTTATGTTCATATTTAATTTAGACCCATATACAGGCGGCAGATGATCGTGCGAGGCAGTTTCTCTGCAACGCATTTGTTTCGACGCTTTCATATTTATTTATACCTCAACGATGATATTGCCTGCGAGAATTGAATTAATTTGTGAATTTTTTCCAAGTTTATTCTGGCTAGTAAATTTAATATCCAAAAATAATTTGAACCTAAAACTAATTTTTAGTCTTTAGAAATTATCGAGAATAACATATGTTGAAAAAGTTTATGTTGATAAAGTTTACATACAACCGAAATGGCTAAATATATCCATATCGTAATTGAGAAGAAAATTCCGAGTTATTAAAATAATTTTTGCTTGCGTAAAAGCTTTCCCAAAGTTACTATTCTTATTGTATGTGAATTTGCGTGGTGGCGCCAGAATAGCTCTTTCACTCCCCATTATGCCTGAAGAATGCTATTAAAAAATTATACAGACTCGTTGAACTTGGGTTGCTGGAAGGTGCATAATGCATTAATGACGTAATCAGATTGATTTTTTTGAATGCATTTAAATATGTATTCCTAATACTTACTACATAATTTTGTACATTATAACTTGGGAGAAGAGCTTTTCCAGGAAGAAAGTAAATGCAATGGAAGGCCAGAGCTATAATTTGTTTAAAATCATTATGAGCTTTTATATGAAAAGCAAAAATATTCCTTTAGAGCGTAAATCATTCAAATTCTTAGAAGTACAGGAATACAGCTAATGTAATCCTAACTAACTGATTCATCAATATAGAAAAAATCAATATTTTTTACTCCCACATAAAACAGGAAAATAACAAAATAACAACTGACAGAAATGCAATACTTAATTCGAAAAAGGCTGTTCGCTCGACAGCTCCTTGAGAGCGCAACGAATGTGCGACGCTCGACAGCTCCTTGAGAGCGCGACGAATGTGCGTGGTTGCATCATTCTTTAAAATTTATAGTGGGTTGGTGGTTATATCATTCACTTTCACTGCTGGTTTTGTCTCAACCATTACCTTTGTTGATGATCACTCTCATTATTGGTTGTTTCTCAATCATAAAAATTATCGATTTCCACTTCCATTATCGGACACTCACGACGGACAGCAGTTACTGGCAATGCAGCAACGTGCGTCCAATTAGACGATGTCAAACTCATCAGGAAATTAAGACTAATTGGGCGTCCTGACACTTCAAACTCGTCAATTAATTCACACTAATTACCGTTAATGCCAATAACTTCTCCACAACTCTTATGTCGCCGGCCTTCAGAAGAAGCGATTTATTTTTGTTAACAAAACAAGGCCATTATGTGACTATCTAACCCTGAAAATCGTAATTTTAATATCATCTCTTTTTAAGGGAGGCGTAGAGTGTTAATTTACTGCTTTAGCTGCTGGGTGGATACATATGAGTCATAATCGGTAAGCATTTAATGCGTCAACCTCATTAGTTAGTAGGTTGGCGGAAAACTGATTGCAAACCTCAACTCAGCCGCTGAGAAGGGAGAATATTCCAAACCTTTAAAGTAGTGCAAGCTTCAAGTTCTCCTGCAGGAAGCCATAATATTAACCTCGAGGAACTGTCTTCCCGGGTTCTTCATTCATAAGTAACATACGAAATTCACTGCAAATTCATTGAGGACGCGATTGAGAACCGCGAGCCCTCAGGCAGGCTTGGCTGGATCCCTATGAGAATCTATCACTACGTATAGTAGTTATAACTCCGCTCGTAAATGAACTATCAATCTAAAAATTTTCATGCTCATCCAGTTATTTATTTACAATTTCCCGACAGTTACAAAATATATGTAAATTTTGTATACCATCACTTATGATAGAGTAAAATGTTGCACATCGATGTTCATTAAACATGTGAGTGATGCGACTCACCTAAATTTATTAGACATAAGGAATTCGTGCTATTTATTCTCTATTGATCGGTATTAAAGTCATATTTGAATCAATCTGAGTTCGGGCGGTTCTCAATACCTCCCTCAAATGAAATTACCTCCCCTCCTTAAATGAAATACCTCCCTTCTCAATACCTCGATCTTCGGTTTTCCGCTGAATTTTGTAATCTCTCCATTATACATGTGGATGTATTCATTCATGTAATGCTTCGTTTTGTGTTTCATAATAAAGCATCATCCTTCATATCTTGTATTAGATAAAGTTTATCAATAAATGGAGGAAATTGATAACAATACAAACATTTAACTTTCAGTGCCATCAACACACAACGAGAACACACGAACACAAATAAATTTACTGTTCATAATTTAGCAAAAAATAGAATCAATTATTATATTGGTGTGTAATTAACTCACCTCAAATATATAGATTTTCTGTCATTTTTTAAGCTATTAGTGTCCTAGAACTTCCACTTGTATTAAAACAAATACTTATAATATAGGATAAGAAGCGACACTCCGACACCACAGTTTTCGTATATATTTTGACTTCTTGTAGCTGCGGGAAACACTTTCACTTGAAAAAAAAACACAGCTGTAAAATCGTTATGGAACATTTATTTGCTGAAATTATTATTGTGTGCGGAAAATAATGTCTTAAATAGTTTTACAAATTGAATTTAAGAAAGTAATTAGTTTTTTATTCCAAGCCCAACAATTATGGCGTGTTAAGGAATTTGGAAGTGTCATTAGGTTAAATAATTTAGACTGCGATTCTGGCTGAATTTGCATGTTTGATAAAAAGGATTTTAGAAATAACCAAACCTAGACGAATCAAAGGAAAAACCAGCCAAATAGAGTGATAAGAGTTCTAAATCGTCGAATGATTAAAACGAAAGAAATTTAAAATCTAAATATAAATTCTTATTGGTTCACTAATAAGTATTTGGAATGACCGTTATCATTCAGAAAAAATAATTTAGCTTAGAAATATTTGAACGGCCGCCGGTTATGAAGTGCCAGTTTATTTAATGATAAATATTTGATAGTCTCGTTAACGGATGCACCCAATGTTCGAATTTGAAAGTATTTGCTTCGATGAATATATAATTCTTTGCTATACTTCCAATATTAAACTAATAAACTCATTATTCAGGGCAATGAACCGAAGAAATCGTCACGGTTTTTAATTAAATTTTTATTTAATGTTGAATTGTATCGACTTCTAATTTTAATTCCTAATTACGTAGGACTTCAAAGAATCCTGGTAATTAATGTCGGCACTCTCATTATAAAACAAAGCAGTTACCCCGAGCACGTCTGGCAGCGCCCAACTTTGCAGCAACTCCCCTGCCTTTAAATCCTTTCCATGAGCGAACTTAATGCGGGGAAAGAGTGAACTAAAACTCGTGGCGAGCTCGTCTTTGTTGCTGCTGTTAATGCCTGCCATTAAAAACGCGATAGCAAGCAATTTTATTGCCGTGCAATTAATGTTATTTTGAAAAGGGACTTAACAGCGTTGCAGTTGATCTTAGAATTATAAGGGACTTGGAGGCGTTCTAATTGCTCCTAGAATTAAAAGGGACTTAGAGGCGTTCTAATTGCTCCTAGAATTAAAAGGGACTTAGAGATTTAAATAAATATGTTGAAGTTATGTTCTTATTGCTATTAGAATTAAAAGAGACTTAGAGGCGTTCTAATTGCTCTCAGAACTAGAAGAGACTTAGAGGCGTTCTAATTTCTTCGTGTTTGCAATTATTGAAAATATTATATTTTATTTAGTTGGCGCAATGTTTTGATCGCTGTACTGTAAGTATATTAATAATTGTAAATTTATTTATTTCTATATATTTAGGAAAGTAGCAGGTTAGCCCAGATTTTTCCTTGAAATATTCTTTGCCCTAAAGCATCTGGTTATAAAAAATTCCACCTACCCGAATCGTTGAAGCTTCATGATTTCGCGCACAACCTACGAATTTGCCTAATCTGATCAGACGTATTTGACACCAAATTCGACACATGTTATGTGCGAGGTTACTTGTGTTATGTATAGCTTGAAATACAGAACAAAATTCCGAAAATTAACAATGTTTCAGAATTGATGAGTAAGGATGATAGGACAATGATGGCACACTTTTATGACCTTATCGATACGGTACGAAAACAAACAAGATATTATCACCTTAAGATACTGAGAAAAGCAGGTACTCAAATGATAGTTGTAAAGCATTGTAATATTAAATAGAAAAAACAATACAGTAGATTAATGGGAATTAATGAGTGTACAAAGATTCATTGGCAATAACTATCAGTAAGCATCTTTATCTTTGTTTCTAGAAATACTAGAATTTAAATTATTCCATCTTGTTTCTTCAGAAATAAGTTTCTTCTTGGATACCAACACGGCATCACTCCGGCTGTCATAGGCCTTACATTTTCAACAGACGACAACACGGTTTTAGACGAAATCGCTCCTGTTTGTCTCAGTTGCTGGAACATCACCACCAAATCCTGGCCATGCTGGAGGAGGGGGCCGGGGTGGACCTGGTGTATTTGGACTTCGCGAAAGCGTTTGACAAAGTTGACCATGGAGTGCTCTTCAGGAAAATAAAACTGCTGAGGGTCGAAGGTTAATTGCTGGCATAGATCCACAGCTTCCTAACAGAAAGACTACAAGCTGGCGTTGTAGGAGGCTCGAGTTCGAGCGAGGCCGGGTGAAGAGTACCACACGGTACAGCACTCGGCCCAATCCTCTTCTTCATTCAACATCGCCAACATAGATGTGGCAGTGAACCACGCCTCTGCACCGTCGTTCGCGGATGACACAAGGATACTAATGACCATAACGGACAGAAGAGACTGCGAGAGGTCGCGAGAAGAGCACTCTGCAATATATGACTGGGCCCAAGTGAACAATTAACATGCAGTTCAACGGGACCAAGTTTTCGGTTCTGAGACACAGAGGTAGCGGAAGAGCTGGTATGGAGCACCGCTATCGTGCACCTGATTACTCGGAAATCGAAGAGAAGCGACTCGATCGCGATCTAGGAGTGTTGTTGAATACTCAGGTCAAGTTTGGTGATCACATAGCGGCAATAACCGCAAGAGGTAGGCAGACGTTCAGAACAAGAGAAACGGAACCGATGATCACACTCTTTAGAGCACTTAATAATAATATCGGTTTCAGCATTTAGTAGGCCGTAGGCCTGTCGCCGATTTTTAACATTCACAGCATTTTGCGGCCTCGAACTCGCAACTCACTGCTGCAATCCTGCTGTGCTTATTGCTTAACCGCCCGGCCTCCTTGCCGATTCTGACCAGAAACTGGCACACAGAGCTGGGAACGAACCCGCGCCTCCCTGCGCCAATCTTGGTACTCTGAACATTAACCACTGGGCCACCCTTGTAGTACCAATCCTTGAATACTGCTGCCAGCTCTGGACCCCGTTCACACTCGGCGCAGTGTGGCAACTGGAAGTGGTCCAACGAACCTTCACTTCCAGGATGAGAGCGATGGAGGAGTTGAATTACTGGGAGAGGAAGAAGTGCCTGAGTATGTCTTTACTCACTGCAGAGGAGTCGGGAGAGGTATGTCATTCTGTACACATGGAAAATGATAACCGGAATGGCACCAAATTTCGAGAGCGAAACCTTCAGGGTTGAGACACACCATAACGTGAGAAGGGGGAGACTGTCAAGATCCCCCTAATACGTAAACAGATATGCGGTCAGGTTTCAGTCCCTGTAGGAAGGATCACTTTCCGTGGCAGGGCTGTTTAACGTCCTACCAATGTATCTAAGAGAGTGGGAGTTCACCCTGGAGACCTTCAAGAGACGACTGGACGTGTTCCTGGGCACAATCCCTGATCGACCTTTCCTGCAACACTACAAGCAAGAAGTAAGCAACAGCATCGTACATCAGCTGGCCAAAATGAGGGCGGATGAGCGATAGTCAGAGGCGGCAATCCATCGTGGAATGGGACTGCTACGTCCGAAACAAATACTAAGGATACTAAGGATACATAACGTTGTACGTACTGTATTACGTAATCGTGTTACGTAATACGTGCAAGCTGTGTTACGTAATAGTACGTAGCAAACCGTATTATGTAACCGCACGTTGCAAACAAACTGAAGTACGCAAGCACAAATAATATGAGCGATATCATTAAATAAACAACGTCGAGACTAACTCGTATCTCTGATAGCAGAGCCTCGGCTCACACGCCGCAATGTTCAAAGCGACGTCGCTATAGAAGAGGGAAGGTCGGCGCCAGCTCTATTAATTCATCTATTGTTTGTTAGCTTGCAGTTTTACAAATGTTATACTAATCGTTTAAAATTGACAAATTTTTAAAATAAAAATTATGTTCATTCATCATTTAAAAGTTTCAATTGATTAATATCATTAAATAACTTAAGACATGAAAAATATATCTAAAAATGCACACTCTGGTTATTAACCCAACTTGTAAAATGTTATCCTACATGTTGGCATCTTTCATGTGTTTTGAGTCTAAGACTGATTTATTGTATATTGTTTCATAATTATAATAATTTATTACATATTGATGAAAGTGTGTGCATTGCTTGGAGTCTTGTCTGTGATATTGTATTTGTTATTTATTTATAGTGAAGAAAAAATGAGGCAGTATTCAACAGTTGGATGGGGAGGAGGAAATAAGGAGTAGGGTAATCAGCAGCAAGCATTTAATTTAATCAGCAGCAAGCATTTAATTTATTCAGCAGTAGACATTTAATAGTAGTTTTAACTTTGATAAAAATATAGCGGGAGTTACAAGAGAACTCTGGGTAGAAATGATTTAGTGATGTCTTCCTCGCATTAACATTACTAAAGATTTCCAATTAGAAACCCTTATTTAGCAATTTAATTGCAGGATTCAGAATAACGATATTCGGAATGACAGAATGAGGAATGGCAGAATTCAATGATCTTAGGACTTATTTTTATTGGTAAATTTTATCTGCTAAATTAAGCCAGTGTAATTGTTTGAAACGTGTTCGATAGAATTGTGCCTCAGAATGGTGGTTGTGTGAGAAATGTCAAGATTATTTTTATTGATTATTTCCAGCAGTTAAGAATAAAGCAATCATTTTTATTATCTGGATATCAAATTTTCTTCACGAAAATTAAAACTCATTGTAACACGCGATTGAATGGCAAGAAACAACAATGACTCTGAAGCCAGTCATATCGTCTGGTAATTATAATTTCAATCATGTTTGCTTTCTGCCATTTGGATCAACCGCTCATCAAACTTTGAACTTCAGCGAGGGGAAGTTTGTCTGTCTCATTAACATTTTAGCGGACTTCACCGGGGCCTCCATCTCATTAACTGCGAGCTTCAAAGTGGATAATGTGATAGAGAGTACGTATCTACGCGCTTCTGAGTTGATAATGAGGTAGAGAGTAGGTTTCTACGCACTTCTGAGTAGATAATGAGGTAGAGAGTTCGTATCTACGCACTTCTGAGTAGATAATGAGGTAGAGAATTCGTATCTACGCACTTCTGAGTAGATTTGAGGTAGAGAGCACGGATCATTTTTGTTTATTACTAACTAAGAACTCGAATGCATTGAGCACGAACAGTCATTAAACTTATCCCTTATAGTATTATATACAACCCTTAATGGTTGAACCCAAAGCCTATATTCTGGGCTGAAACATTCCGAACATTTCAAGATAAAAGATAATTTTTATAAAGGGCTTCGTCGGAATTTCAATTCTCTAGCTCAACTTCTCCAGGAACTTCTTATTTCCCTCGTCTAAATGGACACCTTTTAACGAGGGTAGGTTTTGAAGGTCCCAGTGTGGCCTCCATGTCCTCAATTGCCGAGCCTCATTGGAGTTTTGTTTGGAATCTTGGGTGGCCAGACCTCGATATAAAGTTGTCAGCCATACAGAGGCTGCTGATTGCTAGGCCGCCAATTGAGAGGCAACCGACCGAGAGGCCACCGATTGAGGGGCCAGCAATACAGAGGCCTTTGATTGAGAGGTCACTCATATAGATGCCACAGTTTGAGAGGCCATTCATACAGTAGGCCACCGATTGAGGGGCCAGCCATACAGAGGCCACCGATTGTGAAGCCAACAAAACAGAGGCCATTGATTGAGGGGCCACTGATATAGAGGCCACCGATTGAGAGGCCAGCCATACAGAGGCCACCGATTGAGAGGCCCGTGTGTCCTTTCCTCGCTGACGATCTTCAAGCTGCAAACTGGGGAAACTTCAATTGTTTTTTTCTCGGCCTGGTCAGTTTGGAGCGATACCTAAAAATTTCAATTATTTTTTTTTTTCACAATTCTCATTCGTTTTTCCTGACAAGCAGAGTCTTGGGAGCGGACAGGAAGAGTCTGATTGGGACATGCTTTTTAAGCCAAAATAGAGCGCTGCCTCTCGCGAGAACTGGAGGCAAACCTTCTTCAGAATCCTATAGAAAACTCGTCGACTTGTTTCAACTTGCATAGTTAAATTGTTTAAACTCGCCAGGTAATTGAAAAATTATATCTTTCTTATTTTAGATTCTGGGATGATAAAGAATTGAAATAACAACGAGTATTGTTTTTATCATAAATAAACCATATCTTCTCTGAAGGAAATGAAAATTAATAAAATTACAATTCATTATCATACAAAGCGTGAATATCTTCAGCTGTCGCAGTTTTTCTTTCGTCTTCGCTGTAGCGGGAACAATCTTTATATATGTGCTAAATATAAGGGTTTCCTATTGACTTTCAGGAAAGCTATTTTCAAACAATAATCACTTCTGATAAATCTTCACCAATAAATTAACAGCAACTCTGTTTTTTAATATTCAGGAGCTCAGCAGTCACGCAAGACGCAAAAGATTTTCAATTGCATAGAAACGCGCAAACATTTTCCCTTCAACTTAAATTTCTAGTAAATTTCCTACGGCTTCGGCTGCCCAAACACTGCCAGGCTTTGTCCCGTAAAACTTGTTCAATTTATACGCAGCTCACCGCCTGAGAGGCAGCTTCCTTCCTCTTCTTTGCAGTTGCATCCACATTCAAAATATTTGTATTTGGCTTCTCAGGAATGCAGGTGAGAGCGGCTTCAAGGCATTTATACATTTTTGTAGTGTTCAATTTCATTGCAATGTTTAAAGGCCGGAACTTGTGGAATTATTTACCTCCAAACAATAATTCTAAGCTTGGAGTGAGAGAATTGAGATGCTTCGCCAGCGATCAAGAGAATAAATTTGCGTCTGCTAACAACATCAATGTGAAGTTAATGAGAACTCTGTTTTTAATAGTGGTATATAAACGGCTGATGTTGCTGTTCAAAATTTCCGAATTAATCCTTTTTTCGGTTGATCAGTCAATGATATCTACGCATTATGAGGAAAATATTTCAGGTTCGGCTGAGCTGTCCCGCTACAGTGCGCACATAAATAGGTTCCGCGTGTTATTGAATGCGATTATACATAATTTATTCCATCGATTAGGATGCCTTTTAATGCTGCAGGTGAGAAAGTAACTGCGGTAACAGAATTTTTTTTCATATGTTGTAAATGAAATATTACGTATTTAAGGTAAATTTTGGAACAGTAAAAAAAATTAAATTATCGCCATTTAGAGATAATAGTGAATGATAATAATAGATGATAGTGAAAAAATCTTCACAATTAAACAGTTTTTGAAGTCATAACCGCAAGCCCAAGTAGACTTTGTGCTGGAAATGCATTTTCTCTTCGCTTGCTGAGATCCGAGTGCCGGGGGGGGGGAGAGTAGGCCGCCCCTGATCGAATTGAGGCTCATTGGGCTTCCCTAAATTAGGAATGAAAATAGCGTGCAAGTAATCCCATGGCTCTGCATTTGCCTGATGAGTGGACGCTCTTGAGCAGTCGTCATGACCCACAAGATTTCTGACGTAGAATCAACGTTGAATTAAACTTTGTTTCTTTGAATCAACGTCGTTTCAACGTCGTTTCAACGTCGTTTGCCTGGTTGGGCAAGGCCATCTGAACAAATAAAAAAGGCTCGATGCTGGGCAGATTAATCAATTATTAAACTTCTTCCTGGCGAGCTAAGAAAGTTAGTGAAAAAGTTTTGGAATAAAAGCTCGAGTCATTGTAAACTATTTAGCTCTACTTGCGCTTCGTGCCAACAAATATATTTAAGATGGATTAAATATTTATACTCTCCATATTATGACCAGTTGCTCTTAAGTAATGCCTTTTTTTTGCTATTTGCTCCGAAGCTATCTCCATTTTTCCAATTTTAAAAAGCAGTTTCATAGCTGTCAACATTTTATAGTCCTAAACATTTACTTGTGTCATAGTTCTCAACATTTTATAGTTTCATAATTTTAAACATTTAATTGTTTTTCATTTCTAAACGTTTCATAAATTCATAGTTTTTAACATATCATAGTTTACTTGTAAATATTTCATATTTTTATGTTTAATAGCATTTCATTGCTTCACAATGTAATTTCGTAGTTTCATTGTTGTCAACATATTATAGTATCATGATTGGTAATACTTCATAGTTTCGTAATTGATTGGAGTTACATAGCTGTTAACATTGCATAGTTCCAGAGTGATAACATTTCATAGTTTGTATATGATAACCTGTCATAATTTATATATGATAGCATGTTATAGTTTATATATGATAACATGTCATTGTTTATATCTGATAGCATGTCATAGTTCACATCTGATTGTATGTCATAGTTTATATAATAGCATGTCAGAGTTTATAAATGATAGCATGTCATAGTTTACATCATATAGTATGTCATAGTTTCACAGTTATGGCGTCAGAAGATCTGAAGCATATAAGATGCGAGCAAGCAAGCTACGTCTTGGTTACGCATCCAGAGGCTCCAGCGAGCGCCGCGCGGTGCCAGCGTCTCCAGGAGTGCCAATATTGTGGCACCGCTGCGCCCATTGCTGCTGATGCCCACACGCTGAGCATTAGATTTGCCGCTGCTGAGCTGTGCAGAACATCAGGATAATCAGCAGTAGATTTGCCGCTGCTGAGCTGTACAGAACATCAGGATAATCAGCAGTAGATTTGCCGCTGCTGAGCTGTGCAGAACATCAGGATAATCAGCAGTAGATTTGCCGCTGCTGAGCTGTAGATTTGCCGCTGCTGAGCTGTGCAGAACATCAGGATAATCAGCAGCAGGCTTGCCACTGCTGAGCTGTGCAGAACATCAGGACAATCAGCAGCAGATTTGCCGCTGCTGAGCTGTAGATTTGCCGCTGCTGAGCTGTAGATTTGCCGCTGCTGAGCTGTAGATTTGCCGCTACTGAGCGTTACAGAACATCAGGTTAATCAGCAGTAGATTTGCCGCTGCTGAGCTGTGCAGAACATCAGGATAATCAGCAGCAGGCTTGCCGCTGTTGAGCTGTGCAGAAAATCTGGATAATTAAAATTACTGAATTACTGAATTTTAACTTTATCGTGTAGCGTGTATTGGAAAATATTCAATTAGCCGAGTTAAGGTTTCATAAATTGTTGACTGAAAGCTTTGAAAGACAAGATATTTGAGCTCAAGCTTTAGTAACACATAAATTTTCCTTCAGATTTATTTGTCAACGTTTAGAGATGAATCGCCGTTCTGAATATTTCATCAAATAATGTAGGGGGAACAAGAAAGATAAAACGGTTTGACAGGCGTTTCACCTCATATATTGTCAATTTATTTCTTTCAAATGACGCGTGCTGATATTTTTTATACGTGTTGGACGAAAGACCTTGACCATAATATCCACTTAACACAAATCATTATCTGCTCGAAAGAAATATCAAGATAAAAGAGCATCATATAAGCAGGTGTCCAGCATGCATTTGAGTCGTGTCATGTCATCCGAGGCGTCAGTTCTCAGCGTCAACGTCCTACGAATGCATTCTTTTATGTCATATCCTTAATATTCTTAACTCTTTCCCTAAATTTAATCAAGCTATAAACTCTGACAAACAAACCTTTAACAAATATACGTATTATTCTTAACGAAACACATGAATTCATTATTATTAAAATCTAAATTATGAGTGAGACTTGATCCTATTATATTACATTGCACTTATAACGTTCCCGTCCTCTAATCAAATCCCAGACAAGCTCAAACTTCACCACAACCAAATAGCGTGAATTCCCACTCAATGAGCAAAATTCCGGCAAATAAGCAATGAAATATATTACTTGAATAATTATTAAATTGAATCCTAAATAAAATAAAAGACATGATGAAGCTGTATTTCAGTCTGATCGTTTGTGTTGTGATGTCGCAAGCCCGCGCCGCCATCATGCCCAGCTTCGTCCACCTCGGTTTCTGCTCCGACGTTCCGCGGATGCCGGAATTTGACATAGAAAAAGTCAGAGGAATGAGGATTATGTCTTTTATTTGGAGTAGTTTTACTCATTGCTAGTATAGTGTGAAATTTTTATTTTAATAATTTCCTGATTTCAATGGTAAAAATTCATAAAAATTTTAATGTTTATTGAAATATTTACTGCCAGTTATTGTCTGTACAACTCATTAGCTCGTACCTTTTGTTAGCACGTGAAACTTTTGTAACTCGGACTTGAATGTTTACAGTAGCGAGCGCTTGCGTTATATCTCGATGCGTCACACAAATTCATAATGCCTTATTATGTCAATATACATGAATAATGCCTTATTATGTCACTCAATTCATAATGCCTCTGTATATTGACGAAAATGGATTATACATATAAATTTCAAGTATATGCATTATAACTTCATATATCAATTTTATGCACTATACCTAAGAGTAAGCATTTACCTGAATGTAATCACGAATCTACTGCATGTTTAAAACTTGTTGGTAAGATGAATAAAATCGAGATTGCATCTCATTCAGGCTATAATTTAGTGATCTAGGTATTAATATGAATTAAATTGAGTGCCCCCAGAAGTCATGAAGTTCATATGTGTGCAGTACTCGGAACGCTGGTACGTCATCCTGCAAGTGCCCAACGAGTTTGTCCCAGCCAAGCATTGCGTCACGACCAACTACACGAGCATTACCAGCGGTGAGACTGTACACATCATCGTCTGGAATTAACCCTCTACCGCCTGAGATGTGTAACGAGCAATATTGTCACAAGCCTACTTTCCAGAAAGGATACGTTCCAGTGAGCGCAAAATGACTTGCAGTGATGGCTGCTTCCACGTACGGCAACTTTAAAATGTTCTCTGTTGCGTACAAACGTCCTTAGGTTGTTACAAAGAATATATTACGGATGATTGTATGTTCCCGGAGAGTGACCTACGGCGGTAGAGGGTTGCACACAAATATATTACAATAAAATAGATCTCCCAGCAAAATGTTCTGCACATTCACTATCTAAATTCATCTTTACGTTTGTTCAGTATGTGAGTATTGTGAATTCTGATCCACACTTTTCTCTATGGCAATTTGATAGAATGCACTGCCATTCAGTGCAATTTAGTCACGCTGTCAATATGATCTACAGTCTGACCAATATCAGTTGATGATCTAAATGTATTGGTGTCAACGACCAGCCTTTCTGAATATTCTGCTTGCGATTTACAATTATTCTACTTTATATACCGTCCTTCTTGTTAGATGGAACATTCACGAGCAGAAAAAGCGGTTACGCCGACAACCGAACTGTGATCCACTCTCTGGTAGACCTGCAGTTGGTCGACCATGACTACCACACTTTCGTCATACAAGCGCAGGACGAACGGCCAGAGATCGGCGTCACGGTGAACACATATTCATTATTTTCATTTTATGATACCATTTCCTGATACTATTGTATAATACTATAACGTGATGCCATGGCATGCTACCATTACATAATACCATTGCATGCTACCATTGTATAATACTATTGCATGATGCCATTGCATGCTACCATTACCTGATACCATTACATTATACTATTACATGATACCATTTCTTGAAACCAGTACAAGATACTCTGAATTTTATCAATGATAAGATCTTGGACTGCGAGAAAATGTGCTTAGAAATAGCCATTAGGTTCAATTTGAATACAATTGGTTCATTTAATTCAGAATCCATCCCTCCCGTTATTTTTACATCTGCTAGACATGAACTGAATTAAAAAAATCCTACAATATTTCACTCTCTACTCAGGTTGAATATGAAATATACTCTACTTAATATTGGATCATTTTCACTGCTTCAAAACGCCCACCACACACACATATAAATACTGACTGCTTGTTTTGAGGAAAATGCTATGAACAACGAAAAAATCTCAACCCAGTATCAGTATTCAAAATATTCCACTCCTGAATTTTAATAAAGTTTCGATAATAATTCAATCATTAGGCTGAATTCTTTTGCCATCTATGTTTCATATGTTTTGCTCCATAAACAAAACATATTCAAAAAATTAAATAAAAGCATTTCACGAGAATGTCATCTTGGTTTATAAACATGGTTCATAATGCATTCAACAATTTTAAATATTGTGATACGAGTCCGCCGTTAAACTCATTTCTTTAGTTATTCAATATCAACATGATTCATCAGAGCATTAAAAAATAAAAAAAAAACGAGCAATAAAGTACTGCTGTAAATTATGGAAGACCTGGCAATCCAAACTTTAATGAACAAATGTCCACTTACCTGAAATACGAGTAACTGACGTCAAATACAACACAAATATAACAAGTAACTGAGGCTAAATTACAGAACAAATTCAATGTCAACAATGTGCGTGGCAGTGAACTAACATTATATACCGGTAGTGGTTTTAAGACCATGAGACTTATTAATACCGATAAAGTGTTTGAAGCAGTCCTTTTAACACTGGAGCGTCTAAATGGTCTAAAATAAATGAGATCTAAAATATCTAATGAACATTATTTATATATAAATGATTCTTAAAATGTTAGCACAAATTGCAGGTGGTGGACACCGACTACGAGAACTACGCGTGCCTGTATTCGTGCCTGCAGAGGTTCACGTTCAAGGCAGAGTTCGTGTGGGTGCTGAGCCGTGCGCCTGTCGTCACGCAGAGCTTCGTGAGGCGCTGTCGTGAACTCATCACGACAGAGTCTGGCTTCGACTGGCGCAGGCTGCACATGGTCGAACAGGGAGAGGTCAGACAATAAACTTTTTATAATTGAATATAATTATGTTACTCTGGAAGATAAGTACTATTTAATTCTATTACAGTAACTATTTCGTTCTATCATATAATGTTTTCAAATATTTGTATTTGTTATCGATGATATAATCAATTGCTTGGGTGGCCCAGTGGTTACAGTTCAGAGTACCAAGATTGGCGCAGAGAGGCGCGGGTTCGATCCCAGCTCTGTGCGCCAGTTTCTGGTCAGAATCGGCGAGGAGGCCGGGCGGTTAAGCAAAAGCAAAAATTGAAGCAGTGAGTTGCGAAGTTCGATCCCGCAACAAGCTGTGGATGTTCTGCGATGTTCAGAATCGGCGACAGACCTATGGCCTAATAAACGCTGGAACCGCTATTACTATTACTATTACTATGAGCTGCCGTTAATAAAATTGATGTCATCATATCTTCATTTGGAACACTTAGTCGAACGGACCATATTTTGAGAATCAATTTTGAGATTAATCATTTATCAAGTCCTTTACTCTATTGTGCCGGATTTCTTATATGGCCAAGAAACTCGGATTTAATTGAGGAGCTTGCATGAGAGATCTTCGATATAATAAATAATATTATTGCATAAATTAGCTCATTGCTTCAATCCTTCAGACCTGCCCGTACTGGGAAGACCATTTGCAGGAGCAAAGCAAAGAATCCCTGGAATCAAAAACAGAACTACAAAATATGGTGAGTTTTTCTGTAGCTTTAAATGATCCAAATTGTGTACATATTTCCTGCGTTCATAAATTGTATTTTCTAAGTATTTGATAGATTTTAGAGCAACTTCAAACTAAATCTGATATACTGAGTGGCCAATCTATGTGAGAATTCAGCGAAATCCAGTATGCAATAGGCCGGAAATTACCTATTCAGAGCTGACTCTACAACTGTTAATTCTTACTTCTGAACCTTGAAGTTGTTTTCTTATTTGTACCATTTTCAATCACATATTTCTTGAAACTTAGACTCACTGTATGTAATTTTCTTGTCATTTAACAGAAGCTAAATTATTTCTCACTTCTCGGAAACATTCCTCAAAATAATTTAAGAATTTTTCTGGGACATAAGAATTTGCCGCAATCAATAGCCAATGCAACTGAAAATTTAATATAAATAAATTTCTGAAGGTAAACGCCGTCGACGATGAGGTGAAGGCGATAATCAACGAAGAAATCGAATTTCAGGAGGACGACATTTTTTATTACCATTCATCATCTGGACCCCAAAATACCGGCTTTGATTTTAGACTCTTTTTTATCGCCATTGCAATCCTCTTTTTCTGAGATCTACTATTGTGCACCTAAAAATTCAAGTCTATATATAGTATTTCCTATTTCAAATATTCACTTCCCACGCCCGTATCAAATTTTCATTTTAATTTAATTATCAGTAATTACTAGAGCTTCGGAATAGATTTATCTGCACATAAATATGGGCAAATATATTTATCTGTCAGTGTGTTTTGTTCTATTATAAATATAATTTCGCAACAATTTCATTGATTCCTTGACCTTACAAATGGCAGCCCTTAAGATTTTCCGTATAATACCGAGGAGTTTGTCTGGGAGGTGAAAATCTCATCGCAGATTCGGAAGGAATTCTAGTGCACCGTTGATACTTGTATTTATTTTATTAGGGCGCAAAGTTATTCGATTTCCCATTAAATATTCTATAAAATATGTGAATATCTATGCTTACAATATTTAAATCATACTACAGACAATAATTAATTTCTTTGAATACATCAATTGCTTGTTGTACAGTTCCTATCAAATGAATGAGTTAACGTTAAAATTCAGTACTTTACTTATAAAAATAACGATCATACTTGAAAAAATTTTATCGCTTGTGTTCCATCCATCATATGGAAATATTTTTTATTTTAAATCATGTTTTCTATTATTATGTATTGCGTGTTCCTGTGCGAATAAACAAAGTATCAATAATGATCAAATGTAGAAAAACTTTAATGCTCTCATTAAGATTGGGTTGGTAAACGAGGTACCGATAAACACGTTTCCATTGTCGCCACGTGACCTGTAACTAAAGAAGCAAGCAGACATAACAGTTCAGACTCCATTGAGATAAAGTCTTTGGGAGGAAACCTGCCTCTTGCCTTTATCAGGGATAATTGAGCGCACAACTGTCGTGCTGCGTGCAGCTTGAACATCAAAATTAAACGAACTGATAAAGCTTATAAAATATATTGATAATGGCATGATAGCTAAAAAATTATTTTGTGACCTTTATAGATAAATTTCTATGAGGCTTTTGAATCACTGAAGGTGAAAGATTACAGGGCTAAGAAAAATGTTGAAATTATTAGGTGAAATACATTAGTAGTTGAAAATAATGAAATTATTTATCTACACAAACACGGGTCACAATGAAATATTTTTCGGCTTCAACATCGACAAAATTTTTTTTTATAATTTCCTCGCTGTTCGTCATTGGATCAGAACAAAGTGATGAAAAATGGAGCGCAAGTTTCAAACTAGAATGAATGCACAAAACGCCAACCAACTGCACCGCACATATTGGTATCGCTGCAAGAACAATATTTGATGATTTTATAATATTTGAATGGTTCTCTAATATCAACAATATTTGATGATCAGCAGCAGGCTTGCCGCTGCTGAGCTGTGCAGAACATCAGGATAATCAGCAGCAGGCTTGCCGCTGCTGAGCTGTGTAGAACATCAGGATAATCAGCAGCAGGCTTGTCGCTGCTGAGCTGTGTAGAACATCAGGATAATCAGCAGCAGGCTTGTCGCTGCTGAGCTATGCAGAACATCAGGATAATCAGCAGCAGGCTTGTCGCTGCTGAGCTGTGCAGAACATCAGGATAATCAGCAGCAGGCTTGCCGCTGCTGAGCTGTGCAGAACATCAGGATAATCAGCGTCCAAATTAGCTCTGCCCGCGGGGGGAAATTCCAACTTGGCTTTAGTTTCATGGTAGCCATGAACTTGGATGAAGGAGGCGACAGTTTACGGAGAGTTGTGAATTTTTCATCTCATGTTGCAAACTTCATAAGGATTGTAGCTTTGGTTGTATCTTTGATTGTGACTTTGATTGTGTCTTTGATTGCGTCTTTGATTGAGTCTTTTTAAATTGATAGAATTGCAGTCAATTGCATTGTATCGATTGACTTTGTTCCCATTTGATTGTATCAGTTGGCTGTAAAGATCAAGTTTATTGTAATAAACTCGATCTTTATCGTTCTTGTGAGAAAATCATCAAATATTGATTGAAAATCCGATACACAATTTAGATATACTGTATATTGCTTTGTTCTTGCAGCGATACCAATATGTGCGGTGCAGTGGGTGTTTTGTGCAATCATACTAATTTGAAACTTTTGGAACTTGGGCTTTATTTTTACTTGCTTTGTTCTGATGCAATGGTGAACTTCGAGGAAATTATAGAAAAAATTGGTCGATGTTGAAGCCGAAAAATATTTCGTTGTGGCCCGTGTTTGTGTAATAACAACTACTTATTAAAAACAACTACTTATTACTCATTATTTTCAACTACTTTTTCACTTAATAATTTCAACATTATCTTAGCCTTGTAATCTTTCACCTTCTGTGATTCAAAGCCTCATAAGAATTTGGCTTTTGAGGTCCCGAAATAATTTTTTTTGTTAGCTATCATGCCATTATCAATATATTTTATAAGCTTTATCAGTTCGTTTAATTTTGATGTTCAAGCTGCACGCAGCACGACAGTTGTGCGCTCTACTGATAATTAAATTAAAATGAAAATTTGATACGGGCGTGGGAAGTGAATATTTGAAATAGGAAATACTATATATAGACTTGAATTTTTAGGTGCACAATAGTAGATCTCAGAAAAAGAGGATTGCAATGGCGATAAAAAAGAGTCTAAAATCAAAGCCGGTATTTTGGGGTCCAGATGATGAATGGTAATAAAAAATGTCGTCCTCTTGAAATTCGATTTCTTCGTTGATTATCGCCTTCACCTCATCGTCGACGGCGTTGACCTTCAGAAATTTATTTCTATTAAATTTTCAGTTGACTTGGCTATTGATTGCGGCAAATTCTTATGTCCCAGAAAAATTCTTAAATTAATTTGAAGAATGTTTCCGAGAAGTGAGAAATAATTTAGCTTCTGTTAAATGATAAGAAAATTACATACAGTGAGTCTAAGTTTCAAGAAATATGTGAATGAAAGTGGCACAAATAACAAACCAACCTCAAGGTTCAGAAGTAAGAATTATCAGTTGTAGAGTGAGCTCTGAATAGGTAATTTCCGGCCTATCGCCGATACTGGATTTCGCTGAATTCTCGCAGCTTGCAAGGCTTTGAACCCGCAAATTTCTGCTCCCATCAATGACTTGTCCACCCTGCCTTACAGTACCATAGATTGGCCACTCAGTATATCAGATTTAGTTTGAAGTTGCTCTAAAATCTATCAAATACATAGAAAATACAATTTATGAACGCAGGAAATATGTACACAATTTGGATCATTTAAAGCTACAGAAAAACTCACCATATTTTGCAGTTCTGTTTTTGATTCCAGGGATTCTTTGCTTTGCTCCTGCAAATGGTCTTCCCAGTACGGGCAGGTCTGAAGGATTGAAGCAATGAGCAAATTTATGCAATAATATTATTTAATATATTGAAGATCTCTCATGTAAGCTCCTCAATTAAATCCGAGTTTCTTGGCCTTATAAGAAATCAGGAACAATAGAGTACAGGACTTGATAAATTATTAATCTGAAAGTTGATTCTCAAAATATGGTCCGTTCGACTAAGTGTTTCAAATGGAGATATGAAGACATCAATTTTATTAACGGCAGCTCATAATTGATTATATCACCGATAACAATTACAAATATTTGAAAACATTATATGATAGAACAGAATAGTAATTGTAATAGAATTAAATAGTACTTATCTTCCAGAGTAACATAATTATATTCAATTATAAAAAGTTTATTGTCTGACCTCTCCCTGTTCGACCATGTGCAGCCTGCGCCAGTCGAAGCCAGACTCTGTCGTGATGAGTTCACGACAGCGCCTCACGAAGCTCTGCGTGACGACAGGCGCACGGCTCAGCACCCACACGAACTCTGCCTTGAACGTGAACCTCTGCAGGCACGAATACAGGCACGCGTAGTTCTCGTAGTCGGTGTCCACCACCTGCAATTTGTTCTAACGTTTTAGGAATCATTTATATATAAATAATGTTCATTAAATATTTTAGGCCTCGTTTATACACAAATAAACTTCGTATTGGCATGACGCTCAAGTGTTAAAAGGTCTGGCATCAAACTTATTTATCGGTATTAATACGAGTTATTAATAATTAATAAGTTTCAACGTCTTAAAACCACTGCTGGTATGTAATGTTAGGTCACTGAAACATACATTGTTGACATTTAATATTCTCTGTAATATTGCCTCTGTTACTTGTTATACTTGTATTGTATTTATTACGTAGTATTTGATGTCAGTTACTCGTATTTCAGGTAACTGAACATTAATTTGTTCTCTAGAGTTTGGATTGCCAGGTCTTCCACAATCTACAGCAGTATTTTATAGCACATTTTTTATTTTTTTTTATTGCTTTGAGGAATCGTGTTGGTGTTAAGTAACTAATGAAAAGAGTTTAAGGGCAGACTCACATAACAATATTTAAAATTATTGAATGCATTATGAACCGTGTTTATAAGCCAAGATGGCATTCTCGTGAAATTCAATTTATTTATTGAATATGTTTTCTTTATGGGGCAAATATATGAAACATAGATGGCAAAAGAACTCAGCCTAGTGACTGATTGATTATTGAAACTTTATGAAAATTCAGGAGTTGAATATTTTGTATCCCGGCTTCGGTTTGACATTTTTTGTTTTTGAAAACATTTTCCTCCAAAAATGCAGTCTGTATTTTTATGTGTGTGGGGTGGACATATTGATGCAGTGAAAAAGATCCACTATTAACAAGAATATATTTCATATTGAACATGATTAGAGAGTGCAATATTGTAAGATTTTTGAATTCAGTGTATGTCTAGCAGCTGTAAAAATAACGGGAGGGATGGATTATGAATTGAATAAACCAATTGGATTCAAATTGAATGAGATGGCTTTTTCCAAGCAGATTTTCTTGCAGTCCATGATCTTATGATTGATAAAATTTCGAGTATCTTGCAATGGCTTCAATAAATGGTATCATTTAATGGTATAATATAATGGTATCAGGTAATGGTATCTTGTAATGGTATCATTTAATGGCATCTGGTAATGGTGTCATATAATGGCTTCAAGGAATGGTATCATGGAATGGTATTGTTCAATGGTATCGTATAATGGTATAATATAATGGTATCAGGTTATGGTAGCTTGAACTGGCATCACGTTATAGTATTATACAATGGTAGCATGCAATGGCATCATGCAATAGTATTATACAATATGGTAGCATGCAATGGTATTATGTAATGGTTGTTGTTGTTGTTTCTTGCGCCAAAAACGTCACGCTCGCGTGGGCGGAGGCTCTGGTGGTGGTCGGAGGGGAGGTGCCGGAAGAGGGGGAAGATGGGCGAAAGCAGGGAGGGTGACCAGGAACGTCGCCGACTCCACAGGGTTGTCCCACAAAGATGAGACGCTGAGGGATGTGGGGAAGGCGGGGCAGGCGAAGAGGTGCTGGACGGATTGGAGGGGATCCCCGCACTCCGGGCAAGCGGCGCTAAGGGAGCGTCCGACCCTGTGGGTGTAGGACGCAAGGGAGCTGCAGTATCCCGAGCGTAGCTGGGATAGCGCTGAGCGGTAAGGACGAGGGAGCGAAGCCTCTTCTGCAGCAATCGGTGGTGGTGGGGTTGA
>NW_025945208.1:0-11490 GCF_000764305.2 Hyalella azteca | reverse complement strand
AGTATGACAACCAAAGGTCTGGTCGTGCTTTAATCTACGGAAGTTTCACCTACCCTTAGGCTTCAAGTGCTTATATCTAATACTAGAATAATAATTCAGAAATGTTTGAGGTAGCGATAAATGAAGAATAAGTAGTTAAACCGACGTATATCGGGAAAATGCTAGAAAAGTCACACGCCATATGAACATTGGGGTGCAAAATTTCATCCTCCCTGATAATAGTTGAAATAAAAAGTTTACATAATTTATCTCAATGTCTACGTATTGAAAATAATTAGCCAGGATAGCATTCCAAATTTCAGACTTATATCTTATTTATGAGGGAAGTTATTGACCTAGTAATAGTTAAAAAAACTCCATTAGCCTAGCGAATAAAGCGGCTGAGCGCGTTGATGCAGAGTCTTAAGAGAACTGTGTCCAGGTCGAATGATTGTCAACTGTGAGTTTGGCAGAATTATTACAGATTTCTACTTTAATTAGTTTGCAATTAAAACTTATAAAAGGTTCGGTTAATGGATGACACTACTCTGGAAAGTGGAAAGTTTATATGATTCTGAATTTTATGGCCCGTTAAAAAATAATATCAATCATCTGTTTATTTAATTAGCTTTTCATTACAAATCAGAAATTTTGCGTTGCTCAAAGAGTTTGATGTGAATTAGATTAAATTTACGCTCGGTGACAAAAGAGTCTGAACGTTCAGAAATTGTAAAATTAGTAACATCATTTGGAATTAAATTTTTGTTAGTGCAAATTAGATGAGCTTAAAAGAAGATGAGCTCAAAAAAATTATAGTGCAGGAAAAAAAGACGAACCAAGTAATAAATTTCATGCCCAGCCAAACTGAAACAGTGATTGAGAATATTCTCGAGTGGTGAAGTACTCAAGTGGCCTGACTCTGAAATGTCGTTCTTCCCTTCAGAGTCACCACGCCCCAAATCCAAATCCAGTGACAGAGACACTAAATCATGACAGTTCTTGTCAAAATAATTCTCTCTCTTAAAAAAGCAAAAGATTACGTTTCATGGGTAACTGCATGAAGTTTTGTAAACAAAACTGTATCGGTAAGTGGAGGTAGCTGCGTATGAAGTGTTATTGTTCTACCGCAGCCTTTGACATACTGCCTGGTCAACCCTACCTGCCCACATCACCAAGTCAAACCCTAAACTTGCCTCACTCACCCCTACAGAACTGTCCGACCCCAACAAGTAGCCATCACTCGCCTACGACTGGAAACATGTCTCCTCACACACAGTCATCTGTTCACTAAGTCACCACCACTCACATGCTCCTCCTGCCATTTCCAACTAACAATAAAACACATCTTCAATGACTGCCCGTTATACACTCAACAACAACATTATTTGCGCACAGCCTGTCAGCACCTGAACCTACCTTTCTATCTGAGCAGTCTTTTCTTGCCACCATTTGACCCCAAAATGATAATACAATTTCTGCGCAAGACCCAACTACTGGACTCGATTTGAAAACGAGGTGGAGAGGGGGCGCTAATGCCTTTGTCGGTGCTGCGTCGTATCTTAACCAAGTAAGTGTTATTGTTATGCTGCTGCGAGTTGCGCATACCTAGCTGTTGGCATTTCATTGTCAAAACTACAGTACAGGCAGAGCAGTAGCGCGCTACATGTAGCGGCCGCAACATTTTCGGCCGGCGCTACATTTAAGCAATGTTCGGCGCTACATTTACGTTTCGGTCGGCGCTACATTTAAGCATGTAGCAGCCGGTAGCGGCGCTGCATTTAAGCAATTGTAGCGGCCGCGCCCGCTACATATTTAAGTAGCGATACGAGGTTTTGCCGCTACATTTATAGAATAGAAGTGTCGGCGTTGAAGAAATAGGCCCAAGGCCTGTTGCCGATTCTTAGAGAATATAGATAAAGCCTTTAGATTTTACTTAATAGTATTAAATATTATTTAAAAACCAGTATGATCCATACATAATATAAATTACAGAATCAGATGGTATATTTCTATACCAGATTTCACAAATCTGGTATTTTCACACGGTGTCTGGTGTGAACATTTTAGATCTGGTATATTTGCCCAAATCTGGTATTTTTCTGGTATTTTCTGACTTACTGCAGATTTGCTGCATTAAGTTCCACCTCTGAAGTTTGAATTTCCTCCAACGTGGGCGTTGATTATATAAATTAACATCAGAGTGGCGCGCCTAGAGGTTTCCCGTCATTTTTGGAACCGCAAGTTTACCGCTTGATAAAATAACCCCAATTTAATTGTTAACATTTAACAAAAGTGCTTAGTGCAATATGACTCAGGCAGAGGTGGGCGGTAGCGCGCTACATGTAGCGGCCGCTACATTTTCAGTAGCGGTAGCGGTAGCGGCTCTACATTTAAGGCAATGTAGCGGTAGCGGTAGCGCCCGCTACATATTTAAGTAGCGATACGAGGTTTTGCCGCTACAGCGCTACCGCTACATTTATAGATAAAGCCTTTAGATTTTACTTAAGGGGAGCGGCTACCCTCCAACAAAACTTTTTTTTTAAAGACGGATCGTTTTGAAACTTGGTACACATATGTAAAACAGAAATCTAAGACCTTTTTGTTCATGTAAATTTAAAAAAAAATGAAAGAAAACGTGGAATTAATAGAAAACGGCAAATAAGGGCTACTCTAAAAAAGTTTATAACTTTTGCAAATCTGCTTTGTTGAACGCGTCTCGTTTGTAGCTTTCAAACGAGTGCAAACACTTTGTAATTAATGAGAGTAATGATCTATATATACAGATTTAATTCAAATAAATCTTTGTACATATTGTTAAAAAATGTTTATATATATATTTTTACAAAAATTGTCTTACGCAAAAATTATAGCACGCACAGACATGCGGTAAACTGCGTTAGACGCGCCTTTTCAGTAGCTACACTGTTAGAAAAATTACCGTTAACGGTATTACCGGCGTTTCAGTGGCCGGTCGGCACGTGAAAAGAAACACCGTGTCAGTTTTTATGCTAATTTAACACTAGGAATCCGTAAAAATCTGATGAAAACGGCGTAACAGTTTATTTTCACGAGGCGACCGGCCATTAGAACGCCAGTGCATGGGACCGTTTTTTCACCGTTTTTTTTCTAACAGTGTACAAAATGAGTCAAGAAAACGGTAAAGCCAAAATTTACGATTTTTAGGGTAGCCGGTCCCCTTAATAGTATTAAATATTATTTAAAAACCAGCATGATACATACATAATATAAATTACAGAATAAAACTGTTCGATAGATTTCGGTGTAATGTTGTCAACCGCAGCCTGTTACTAGTGTCAACATTTTAGTTGTAACCTGTCAAGTTGTTACCAGTTACCACTTACAGTTTTTTTTCATTTTTCAGTTTGCTTACAGTTATTTTTACACAGTTATTTTATATTTCACCTTCCCTACATGGATGTCTACTTTAATCTACCAATCTCAAAAATAATCCACATATATATACAGAAAACTGTTTTTTATATCTATATGTGGATAATTTTTTAGATTGGTAGATTAAAGTTCACATCCATGTAGGGAAGGTAAAACATAAAAATAACTGTAACTTTTATTTACTGTATCTAACCCATACTAGTTCGGTTAGGTTAATTGCAATAAATTTGCATTGATGTGTTTTAAAAATGTTTTATTATCATTAAATGTTATTGAGTAAATCCCAATAGCAGAACAATAAATATTTAGAGATTTCCAATAATTTTGGCCATTGTAGCGGCTAATGTAGCGCGCTACATTTTACTTGTAGCGGTAGCGGTGGCGCCCGCTACATTTAGAGCATGTAGCGGTAGCGGCGCTACATTTCAAAGTAGCGCTGCCCAGCTCTGAATATGAGCATGAGTGATGATCCTCGATTGATTACTGATCAGTGATGAACTGATGATATGGCCTAGGACAAGTGAGGTTGTCGAACCGATCTTTGCGACGCAAGCTTCACCAATTTTGTTTGGTGGTTTTGAATTCTAGAGTGCCACTTGAATTCTGGGGTGCCATTCAATATTCACTGATCTTGACAATTATCATCCATTCAGGGAACTGGCTGCCTACTGCATCACTTGTCTACTTCGACCTGTCTCCAAAGCATTCGTGGTGCAAGTGTTTTCACAAGTCACTTATGTGAAAAACAAGCAACGAAATAAAATTTTAACTAAGGTACTGGAGTTCCTTATTCGGACCAAAAGCTATCTGCTCAATCGCAACAAGTGATCACACCCGAAATGTTAGATTAATGCAATATGCAAGCATGTGCGAAAATAAGCAAATTGAAGATGACCTGTTTCTGTGGCTTGCTCATGTTGAGCAAAGAGGAAAAAGTGCCACAATGACACTGATAAAAAATAGGAAAAAGTGTTAATCATAATATATGTGATCAAACACAGGAAAAGAAAAGTGTCAAAATGTTCCAAGCAGAGGGGAAAAATATAACGTGTTAAATTTGGCTAATTATCGTCAAGCCAGATAACTGCAGCTGTCTCTTATACACATCTAGATGTGTATAAGAGACAGGACCTAGTCTTACCTGACCTAGTCTTACCTGACCTAGTCTTACCTGACCTAGTCTTACCTGACCTAGTCTTACCTGACCTAGTCTTACCTGACCTAGTCTTACCTGACCTAGTCTTACCTGATCTAGTCTTACCTGACCTAGTCTTATCTGACCTAGTCTTACCTGACCTAGTCATATCTGACCTAGTCTTACCTGATCTAGTCTTATCTGACCTAGTCTTACCTGAGCTTTCCACGTCCGCCGTCCATCAGCTGCTGTCCATTGCTGTCCGTCATCATTTCGCGTCCATCAGAAAATCCTGACGGCGGCCTGAGCGGCAACTCGGAGGTCGCGTGGTCTGTGTGGGCGGACAGTCCGCTGTCCACTGAATACACGCTGCTCAGCATGCGTGGCCTGTCCATCACCATCAGTGTTCATCACCATTTAATCAATAGCTTATAACTAACTACAAATTATGAACTCGTCAGAAATATTCGTAGTGTTCTTAGTACGAATGCAAGTCTTACGGTTTCTTGTACGGACGTACAGGTTTTTTGCGGTTGATGAAAATTTTGCGTTTTTAACTAATTTGAGTCTAAGGAAACAATGGGATTCTGGTGAAAGAAGTCAGACTCCGGTAGAAGTGATCGGACTTCGGCAGAAGGGGTGGATAGCTAGAGGTCAGCATAGCCCAAGCCCACAGTGCGATTCATATACCTTACCGAGCGTAACGCAGCCGTGCATCTTCACGGCTTTTGACCCATAGCGCCCACTACAACAGCGCCGTTCAGTCACAGGCCGAAGCGCATACAGGCCGGAGCACAACTGGCCGGAGCGCAACAGGCCCTACCGCAACAGGCTACTCCTAACGTAACCTATCCATCACCATCAGTGTCATCATGACCATCACTGCAGTCCATCACCATCAGTGTCATCATGACCATCACTGCAGTCCATCACCATCAGTGTCATCACCATCACTGCAGTCCATCACCATCAGAGTCCATCGTCATTTAATCAATAGCTAATAACTAACCTAAACTTTTAAACTGTTAAGGAATATTCGTAGTGTTTTGTTCGTAGCACAAATGCAAGCTACGGATGTTCAAGATTCTTTGCCATTGATGAAAATTTAGCGTTTTTAACAAATTTGAGTCTAAGAAACAATAGGTTTCTGGTGAAAGAAATTAGACTCCGGTAGGAGTGATCGGATCCAGGCACAAGTAACCTTATTCTATTATTAATTGAAATCGGACTCCAGCAGAAATATTTGGATTCTGGAAAACGTAATCGGATTCTGGAGTAAATCAAATCGGATAATCAGATTCTGGAGTAAATTATCGTAATGTGGTTAAAGTAAACGGATTCAGGGCCCATACTTTCAAAAAAGTTAAGAGATCGTAAGTTCATCAGCCAATCATTGACGGCCTTTCAAGCAATACCACAAATCATAGACAAGAAAATAGAGCGTAAGTACTTACGTAAGTACTTTTCAAAACTTAGACAGTTTTGAAAGTATGGCACCTGGTGAGTGTAATCGAAATCTGATATAAATCGTCGGATTCTGGCTTTAAATTCAAGTTCGTTGACTGCGCTATAACTTACGTGTGTTATAAATCCGAGGCATTAAATAGTCAGTTATTGAAGGCTAAATTTTAAAAAATTTCAAATTTATTCGTTTAGAATTACGACAAGAAATTTATGTTTGGATCAACCGTGTATTATTCATCGAAGTTGTTCGATTTCACGGCGTTGGGGTTATGCAATTCCGTCCAGTACGGAAGTCTAGTAAAATTAAGCATCCATATTTTTTCGAGCATTTTCTAGTATTGCAGCTATGGGTAGTTATGGGAAGGGGCTCGGTTAGCATTAAAAGAATTACCATAAATTTAATCTGATCATCTAAAGGACGGGGTTTACGTTTTCTTGTGATGAATTTCATGTTATAAAAAGCTAGGTGAGATTTTGTCGACGACAATTAGTTAAATCGTCAACCAAATCTCACCCAGCCTTTTATAACTTGAAACTCATCGCAAGAAATGGTTGACCATATCTTCAACAACGTAAAATAAAATTTATGGTGATCCATTTAATGCTAACCGACCCCTTACTTAAATACTTAAATACGGGACTTGTATAAAGGTTTCAAAAATCAAACATTCTGTAATCAGTCTACGTGTTTATGTATTGAGACTGAAAGCCACATCGAAGAGGACGCACCGAAGACAAGGTGGAGTAGCACGAAAACTTTTTTTGCCAAACCTGGATCGCTCTTATTGTAGGATGTAAACCACTTTAAATATTTCATATTCCCTACTTGCTCATTGGTAATCCATTAATTGATACATAGAATTAAGCTGTCCTGTGCTACGAGTTTAACGAGTGATATTATAAGAAATATAACTCAGTACTCACTGCAGTGAGTGACAGAGAGCGCTTTTTCTCGTTGATGAAAACGTGAAGTCACGGATGGACAGACAGACAGACGGACAGACGGACAGACGGACGGACGGACATGGTGAGCACAACAGCATTTTTTTCCATAAATGAGAAAATGCGCTAACAATTACTCATATTTTAATTTATTGACAAACCTAAACTCACCGTACATCTAACGCTGAATAAACGTTAAATGCCTTAGATGTTCCCACGAAAGTATCTCGTGAACATCGTTTACTTTGCCTGGTTACAAACGATATTAGTTTATTACGTGAATGTTAAACTAATTAATTTTAATTCATCAGCAAAAATAAAATATCGATTAAATAAAAAAATAATAAAATTTAACTAAGTAAAATTTATTATCACGTGATTGTAAAACTAAATTTTCAAAGTATCAGCATAAATAAAAAATAAACTAAATAAAAAAATATAATTTAATAAAATAAAATGTAAAAAATAAAATATTGGTATTGAAAATACAAAATAGGTACTAAAAAAATAGTATGAAATTTGCCTTGGTACTGAAGTGGTCGAGTCTGCGGTGTAGTTGGTGAGCGAGTACGCTGCCTCGCTGGGGTACATGGGGCGGACGGGTATGGGTTGGGCACGCTGTTGGTACTGCTGATGGTTATGGTACGAGGTACTGATGGTTGGTAATCTCCTGAACTGACCGGGGGACTGGTCATCGTTGCTTTCGGTACTCGAGTCGGGCAGATACACGGCGCCCACACCTGTAGGATTCAAATTAATGGTCTTGCAACTCAAATTTATGGCCATGAAACTCAAATTTATGGACCTACAACTCAAATCCATGGTGCTACAACTTATATTTATGGTCATACAACTCAAAATCATGGTCCTAGAACTCAAATTTATGGTCCTAGTATTCAAATTTATGGTCATATAATCAAAATTTATGGTCATACAACCAAAATTTATGGTCATACAACCAAAATTTATGGCCATACAACCAAAATTTATGGTTCTACAACCAAAATTTATGGTCCTAAACTCAAATTTATGGTCCTACAACTCATAATTATTATGGTCCAAAAACTCAAATATAACACACCTAGAAAGGGATGGTTAATTTTTGAAGGAGCGATACACTTCATCCACGTGATACCGAAACATCCTTGTCAGCGACAAACTGGGTCGAAATTCGTGGTTCAGAAATCCCAAACTAACTAATTAATGAAATCTAAAATTAATAAACGAAACTAAAATTGATAGGTCATACAATATACTGCTAGTGACACACTTTATGCATATATTATACGTGAAGGTAGGTGTAACAGGTTTACAAGTTTTCGTTCGTTTAATATATTACAATGTATGATTTTCAAGATGTATGCCTGAAGATGTAATCCTTGATGATAAAAACCTGAAAAAATCTGGTCTCCGTGGGCGACGGGATGTTTTTCATTAGTTTCGTGACGAATAGAAACTAATTACGACATCACAGACTCGTAAGATTTAAGATTAAGATTTTCTAAGGTTCGTTAGAATGCGTCTCATAATAGAACAATAATATTCTCAGTATTTGATTTAATAGAATCACATAACGAACAGACAAGATTTTAAATATTTTACTTCAAGAGATTCTGAACAAAATTTTTAATATCCTTAGAAAATTTCAGTACCACCCTGGCTTTTGCCCAGGAGTCGCTACAACCGGCTTGAAGTTATACTGTGTCATCTGATTGATATTATTCACTTAATTATATAATTTGGATTCATCTTTTTCGTTAAACAATCTAAGAATCTTGGTCAATTGTCCATAAAGTTATTCATGGTCACCCGATCGTAATCAACTTCTAGTCCGAAGCACTTTTCCGATTTTATAGTCGCTTGAGAGTATGACACGAGTTGGCCTAAGCCGAGTCATGTCGAGCTTGCAAGCTGCTCAAGACCACAAGCCCGGCCGAAGCTGATATTGAGCGGCTGATTTACGTGCTTCCCGGCCGAGTCCTAGGCGGCACCTGTTGCTGAGTCAGGCTCTCACCTAAAGCATGAGTTAAGAGTTTTAATTGAATTAAGTCTTATATTAATGATAATAGTGGTTTCAGCGTTTAGTAGGCCGTAGGCCTCTCGCCGATTCTTAACATCGCAGAGCATTCACAGCATTTTGCGGTCTCGAACTCGCAACTCACTGCCACAATTCTGCTGTGCTTAACCGTCCGGCCTCCTCGCCGATTCTGATCAGAAACTGGCTCACAGAGCTGGGATCGAACACGCGCCTCTCTGCTCCAATCTTGGTACTCTGAACTGCAACCACTGGGCCACTTGGAATCACTAATATGTGATGGTATATGTGCGATGCCAGCATTCGTAGTTCATATTTCCTGGGTTTTCGCCCAGGAGTTATGTTACAAACCAAAAATAAAAATTATGCAGAGACTAACATATGCATAATGGATATACCCAGATATTAACGGCAGGGTGGCCCAGCTAGTGGTTACAGTTCAAAATACCATGATTGGAGCAGTCATTTGTGGGATCAATCCCGGCTTCCTGCTACAGTTGTTCTCGAATCAGCTAGAAGGCCGGGCGGTGAAACACAGCAAAATTGGAGCAGTGAGTTGCATGTTGGAGACCAAAACATGCTGTGAATATTCTGTGATGTTGAGAATCGGCGATCTCAGCTCTGAGCCTCTGTGCGCCAGTTTCTGGTCAGAATCAGCTAGGAGGCCGGGCGGTTAAGCAAAGCAAAATTGGAGCAATGAGCTGAGTGTTTGAGACCGCAACAATAAAACCGTGAATATTCTGCGATGTTAAGAATCGGCAACAGGCCTACGGCCTAATAAACGCTGGAAGCGCTATTTTATTAAGCAGGACAAGTATCCAGCGCAGGTCAAAGTGTCTGCGTGATGTGTCTTCAGCGTGATGTGTCTTCTGCGTCTACCATCTTGCAAGAGCGTTGAAAAATACCACTAACTGTTGAATTGTGAAGCAACGAAATTTTCAATTTCCAGAAGTACATGGAAGGTCGCACACGAACAGCAAATGAGAAAGATGCTGAGAATAAGACTACCGTTTTCGAACAATTCGGCAATGAAGAAAATGGACAAATCACAATAGTTTACTGCACGGCGAAAAATTGGTACATATATAGAAGTTTTCGCACAAAACTATATATTTTTGAAAACTCTCTGTATGGGAAACGATGGCGGTGAGCAGTCCCCGTCGGCTGGAGCGCCAACATGGAAGATGTCAGGTCATACTTCACTGACAGTTTACTCGGCAGTTCCTGACGAGCGACGTGTCAGCTTACGACCTAAGCAGCGACCTACGTTCAACAGAGTGATGCACCAGCGATGCCCGCAGTGTATTTTATTTAACCTAGAAAAATCGACATTTGAAACTGCAAATTTTGAGGACAGCTGTCACCAGTCAATCACTAATTGGAGCTAATCAAAAATATTTATTATTGCAAGCAAAAGCCTTTCTGAGTACAGTTGCTGCTTCTACGATTAACGCCATCAATCAAGAGTTAGACCTAGTTGGGGTTCTGCTGCGTTTGGTTAAAGATGTTTCGAGAGGGAGTATATTCGAGAAGGAGTATATTCAAAGCTCACACGTTTTAGAAGGTGATAAGCCATTTAAGAGGGCTGTTCACGGACGCTCGAACTCTAAACTCGGCACTCTGAGCGAACTGAGGGCAAATTTTGGCGGCAGCGTCTGGCAGCGTAGTGACGTGACCGAGGGTGCACGAGAATAGTGATGCATGAACTGCATTAATAATTGTGCATGTATTTTTTTTAGTTACGTCGAGGCATACATTTTCATTACTTTTTAAAATCTCTCGATTTCCTAAGTTACCACAAANGTCATCAGTATGCATCAGTCATCAGTATGCATCAGTCATCAGTATGCATCAGTTATCAGTATGCACCAGTCATCAGTATGCATCAGTCATCAGTATGGTTCAGTCATCAGTATGGTTCAGTCATCATTTTGGTTCAGTCATCAGTATGGTGCAGTCATCAGTATGGTGTAGTCATCAGTATGCATCGGTCATCACTATGCATCAGTCATCAGTATGGTTCAGTCATCAGTATGCATCAGTATTTAGTATGGTTCAGTCATCAGTACGGATCAGTCATCAGTATGCATCATTCATCAGTATGCATCAGTCATCAGTATGCATCAGTCATCAGTTCAAATCATAAAATACGGTGCCAGCTTTTTTTGTTCATACTGAACAAAACACTATACACGTATGCCAGCTGTTTAATTTTCACGTGCTACCTATCGACGATACGAGGCAACAGGTTCTGACTCTTTCCTGCGACTCTGTCCAAGCACTATACGAAAGCCAAGCGACAGTGAAACGACTGTCATGAGTAAAAAAATTAATTTAGTTAAATTCAATTTCTCAGAAAAATATGATCGTTCAAGTAGTAGCAAATGCCAATTCCATGTTGCATTGAGTGATTTACGTATTCATGTCATGCGTTTAAATTTTGCGAAAGGCGACTATGATAAACTCCGAGAAGCAGTGAATGCAGTGAATATTTCGGAATGTATTAAGGACATGAATGTGGCTG
>NW_025945207.1:13763-83290 GCF_000764305.2 Hyalella azteca | reverse complement strand
CGAAGCACGTAGCTGATGCCGACGTTGTTATCGTCGTATAATTTACTTTGCACCTGCTCCAGGTATCCGGCTGGCCGCAGCCATCCTTCACTCTGAGACATATCAGCTGAAATCTGGTTGAAAAGAAAAGATTGTCAAATTAAAGCAAAATATTACAAGAATAAGTGTGAGGACTGAGGATTAATTTGTATCTCGCTTGAATTTCTGACCAGTCTTCCTTTGATGTTGGCAGTGAGAAGCTGCTTTCTTTCGATCATTTCTCTTATCGTTCACAGCGTATGCCCTCCGGATAATCCGTGACAGTTATGGGATTTGGGTCTAGAGCCTTAATAGGGTAAGTAACTACATCTGGCCACCTAAAATCTCCCAGAAAGGCTCACCATGTCACCCGGTTTGTGCTTGAGGAGGCGTTTATGAGCCTCTGCCATTCACCAGTTATCTGCCCATCGTGATCACTACTAGTATCACACTAAAAAACTAAAATTTTAGAGCTCAAATATTTCTTATATGTAAATATAAATATTCTTGTCTTGTTAAATTTTATTCTTAAAATAATATTTATATTGAGTAATATAAATATAAAATATTACTCAATACATTTCACATTTGTAGTTGAGTCGACTACAGTTTTGCCGGCTGAGAGCTTATACACGAGGAGAGTGTTTTCGGTATAGTGAAAACAGTCCGCCAGCGCCAGTGCGACGCCGCGAGTTAGGTGTGTGGATGGTGGAAGCAAGCAAGAGCTCCACAGTTGTGCGTACTACAGCGGGTAAGAGACAAGCAAGAGAAAGAGCGACCCAGATGTGCTCACTACGAAGGCCGACTACTGGGGCAGTGAGCACACTTGACTGGCTGAAAACAACTTTAGGTGCTCTGTGTGCAATTCAACAGCTAGTCGTCTCTGAAGACGTCAATCATCACAAATATTAGTTGCGCCGACTAGTAGAATCAACTAATCGCCCCGTGTATACCTTTACAGAAACTTGACGAAATTTAACTTTTACAGGTAATTAAGATATACTGTATCAAATTACAGAGACAGTAATTCAAACAGTACAGAGACCAATAGTTTATTCGTAACGACAGCGATACTGGGATGAAGTGCCTCACTGTTGCAGTCTGTAAGCCCAGCCCCAAAGCAGGGTATTGGGGAAAAGAGCACGGCAGCAGGGAAATTGAGTCTACCGCTCTATTTAGTTTGGATAGACTGGTCTAAGGAATAAAGCATTGAGGTACTGCGCACATAAGGATCGCCCAAGGTAACTCAGAAAATAAGATGCGATAAAAAAACTCAATACTTACTTCTCTAGTTCTTTGTAGCTGTCCACTGTCTTGCCCCAAGCAATGCATCGAATTGCGGGGATAGATCACATGTGTTTAGGTATATTCTAACTAAATCTTATTACTATCTATGGCCTCTTGACTAATAATCATGACCGAATCCTAAACGGATCGACCAAACAAGTTACAGTAAACAAACTTTGGTGCGAGGTTTTTTAACAAAGGCTCGTTGTTGAATGGACTCACAAAGTTTAACGACTGCACTCAGTCGCGGCAAATACCTAACTGCTCGTGCTTGGCCACTGGCCAGTTGGCCAGGGCTCCCAGCCAACAATTTGAGAAAAACTTAGATGGTTGCTGAAAAACACCCAGATTCTGCAGATTTCGTGGGAAAAAAAACCCAGACAACAAATTTCATCAAAAACATTGTAATTTTACTTACTTCTGATGGAATTATAAGTATTTGCCTGTTGCTAAATTGACGTTCTTTCTGTTTTTTTTTGTTTAGGACGCTGTTCATATCATATGGAAGCAGGTTCCATCTACAACGTCTTTCACCAACTCGTGTTTCGGCTTCCATGTGTAGCAATTCTGTTGCTTCCTCGCAAGAAACTGCCGTGCTAATAATCTTTCTGCCACTGTCTCAGGTTTAAGCGAGTTTGTTTGCTTCGTTTTAACGTGGTTAACGAGCGAAAAAATCCTTTCAACACAAGCGGATGAGTGAGGCTATATAGTTAGATTTATCATAAAACTAGACAGAGTTCCATACTTTGGTTGATTCATCCCGTCTTTAATGTTATGCAGTGAATGCCAGAAGCCAAGGACTGAAGTGCAGTTTAAAGATACATCGCTAAACTGCCGAAAGAGCCTCCATTCATCGTCGAGTTTGTCAAGAACATCCCCAGGAACAAGATGGGGAAAATTCTGTGCTACGTTCACTATGGAACTGGGAGATTTGGTAATATCTCTTGAGGCAGCAGGATCTAATATATGTAAATTTGCAAAAATGCCATCTTCTTCTAACGGGAATCTTTTTTTTTTATTTGTAAGCACAACTCATTGAACTTAACTAAGAATTTCAAACAATCCGTTTTAAATCTAACGTGATTTTCCCCGATTGGAAGCAAGTATAACTCTCTCATGCAACGTCCACCCAAATATAAATCGTTAACATGCTCATGTAATGATTTATCACTTGGATCAATATATGAAGCACTTGTGGATTGAATTGCCTCTTCTCTGATGAATTAACTCAAAATGTCATTTTAGTCAGAATACACCATAGAATATAACGCATGAAGTCTGAAATTTTCTGATTGAAACTCAATGTTTAAAACGATCAATGTTCAAAGGTACAAAAGCAACAGTAAGCTCAACGTAACGCACGACACAACTATAACCTGTCACTTGTCAATAGCGAGCGCGGTACTGTGCAGTGTGCGCCGAGAAGTTAGGAACCGTTGCTTTGACTGGTAATGAACGCGTTCAATACTGGTAATGAACGCATACAATACCAGTACCATCTCTCAGCTAGGGAAAATATACAGTCTGACGGTTAGATCGTTGCTCCATTCATTATGTATTGACTGCATAAACAAATTTAAGGCATTGAGAATATTTCAATTATATTATTGGCTAAAATTAACTTCCTTAACGAAAAAACCCATATTTTGCCACTTAAAAGAAAAATCCACCCAGACACCCAGGTGACGGCCAAAAAACCCAGATCTGGGTGGAAAAACCCAGCGCTGGGAGCCCTGCAGTTGGCCCAAGTGGGCGGCACTTGAACATCTGCTGCTGGATCTGCTGCACATCAGTGGCAGCTTCAATATAGATAATTTCTTTACCCGTACGAATAGTACTGAAATGATTGACAAATTTGTTCGATGGTAAAACTTATTTTATATGCCATTTAATTTGAAGGTAATGAAGTGTGATTAATGTTGTTTGAATTTTCTAGTAATTTGGATGCAAATTTACTCATAACTGAACCAAAAGAAGGCTTTCTTCCAAGCGTGGTTATCCTAGTTGTCTCAAGATCGCATTTCCGATAAGAACGCTGAAAGTGAAGAAATATTGTGTAACGAAATTATTGTAGACTTGTACCAACAAATTATTGATACAGAAGTAGTCTTTGCAGAGAATGTTTCCATTGTGACCAAAACACGAGTAAATGTAATTTTAGGACAATTCATTACTTGTCTGATATTTTTTTCTCACTCTCTCTCTCTCTCTCTCTCTCTCTCTTAACTTATTTGTTTGATTGGAGGATGCGTTAGTGGCCACATAGTGGAATTTCTTTGCTCTAAGTTTTATACGACTATTCTCTTTACCAGTTTGAATTGTGTCAAGCACTCGTCATGCACAATTTTACAGGATTATGACTTAGAATTGTAGTAACGCTTCCTCTGTACTCACAAAAATTTATAATGATGAATAGTTTATTAGGTCATGAACTGTTTTAAGTTCACATAATTTGGAGTTGTTATCTACTCTGCATCTTAGATTGCTATTAAACTTGACCCCATATAATGATATCAAAAATTTCGGAGCGGACGTGTTACTGTTTCTAATGGAAATGAAGCGAAAAAATAAGTATTATGATTACGACCTCCAAATATAAATATGAATAAGAGGCTTAGGAGTCAATTGCGTGTCAATCGAGTCGGTTCCTAATTCGATGTTATGCCGGATTTAGGCCTACAAGTGAGTAGACAATCTTAAGCCTTAGCGCGTCGAAGCAAAAGAAAAATTTTCAAACAGAGCAAGCGAAGTGCGCAGTGCGGATATAAACCATTATTGTTATAGTGACGTAGAAACCAGCTTTGATTTGGTGGAGTTCGTAATTTAAAGGTTTCTTAAACTAATAGTTTATCGCACTAACTGAGTACAAAACGGACTCAAAAATCTGACAACGCCATACGAACAGTATCAGTATATTGCGTGAATAACTAACATTGCCCAACTGATGGCAAAAAAAGGTTTCGAAGAAAGCTTCATGTTTTAATTTGAAACGGGCTCGCCGAAAAATTATCACAAAAATGTGTAGCACAGCGCATTGGAACAAGAATATTAAATTCAATATGTAAACACTTCGAATTGACGGAAGAAATGAAAGTTAACGTATATATGCCCAGTACACATTCTGCAGTAACAATTATTGAAAACAGGTGGAGCTAAAGATATGGAAACCATACGTTTCTTTGTGCAATGATAATTAGAATGTGTTCATTTAAGTTCATAGTTACGAGTTCATTGGGTAGCAAAATGACGAAATTAATGCGTACTGAAGTTGCAAAATCCAACAGTTTTACCCGACGCATGAGGAACAATTGCACAGGCATTGGCCAAATTGTGGGTTTCTATTGTTAGAATGCAGGCGAGTCTCGTAAAACAGGCAAAAGAAGATCGATAATACTTCAATCACAAATGATGGGACAGTGTAGACTCGCAATTTGTCGATGTCAACACCATTTTGTCGGCTGCGACGGACCAGTGTCAGATGGAGGGACGACTCTAAACCCGAAAGAATATTTTTTTTGTAAATTTTACGGACGACTCTAAACTCTAACGACTCTGAACTCTAAAGAATATTTTTTGTATAAATTTCATCCATGATGTGCTTCATTTTTAAAAAGACTAATCATTTTAAAATATGTGTATACTCTGACTTGTCCTGTACTATTTAAATGAACAGTAATAATATTTAATAGTCATTACAAACTTGCCCTAAGAATACAGTCTTTAACTTCAAAAACATTCTCTTCGCCCTCGCCTTAATTGTACCCTTGAGTTAGACTGTTAGAGTGTGGGATGCTGTCACTTATTTTCACCTCTTCCTTCTTAAATTACGCTCAAATGTTATCCACCTTACCTTTACTAAGTTCAGGTCGCACTTGAAACTATTATTTCGCAGTTACACAAATACGGCATATCTCGATCCGTTTTAATAAATATTCTCTGAGAATCGGGGCTCGTTAATAACTTTGGAGTAAGCCATGACCAGATGCACCACACTATTAATCTTAGGCGTAAATGTAGAGATTAAATGACGAGCCTAATCATGCGGCAGCCGGTGAGAGCCGTGCGGCAAGCAGGCCCTGTTTAGCCCTAATTTATTTGGCTAGGCTCAGCTTATTAGGCCTCATACTCTGGCGGATTTAGTAGTTTTGGAGGCGAGCAAAGAAAGAATCTCGAGTCGCAGTCGAAGTGTATGGGGCTCATAATCAAGTGCGATCAAAATGGCTGAGACCGCGTCGACAAAACGTCAGCGGGATAGGACAGAGACTCCGGTTGCTGCGCCACCGCCTACTACTCTTCAACCATGAGTTTTATTCTACGAATAGTGAAGTGAATGATCAACGAGATCAAAGGATAAGCGATAAATAAAAATGATTTACAATCGGTTCTGGAGTTTAAGTTTGCTACCATTTTTTCTCGGAAGTCCGCTTTCCTCTCTTGGCTGTCAACGAAACGCGCCCTGCTATAGAGGTCTCACCCACTGTCAATTAGACAAACGAATTCAATACTGGTTTTCTTTGCCAACTATTCAAGGATGAGCGGCAAGACATCGATGAGGAATAGCCGAATATTGATTAGTTACAAACTATCCACAAAGAGAATATGCGTTCAGTTAAATCAAAAACTTCTCACAGATTTCAATTGATCGCAATGCTCGCTATCCCAATTATTTAGGATGGGTCATCACAGCAGTGCATGAAATTTCAAATTATTAAATTAAAATTAAGTGTTTATACCTACATTTTTCGTTATCAATCACATACCACGAAACAACAGTGAATATCATTGTTTACTAGAATTTGTGATACTAATTATATTTTATAGTATAATTCCATAGTATAGATAAATATTCACCGAACTTGAGAATTGTACAAGAACTGTAATAAACTAGCTACGTATTCGGTTGAGCATCATAATTGTACATGCAGGAATAATATCGTTTTGGTTTACAATTACATGTGTTCCTATTGAAATCGGGAATAATTGTATTATTACCATTTCCATTGTCAACAGACTTTTTCACGATAATATCATTTTCACTGTGGCAACATGCAAACGCGACACTTTAACATGCAAACGCGACACTTTAAGTTAAAAAACTCACGCATCTCAATTTTGTATTGTAGGTTCGAAGCGAAATAATTAATAGACTACAAGAAGGGACTCGTGTAGTCCAAACGACGTTTAGCTATTGGAAGCGTCAATTCTTTATTCATCCTATGTCCTAATGACAAAAAAATGAGTCGTTGACATAATCGTTTAAACTAAGCGTAACAAGAGGACTGTGTAACTTGGCTAATGGAGAGCGACTGCTTGTGACCCCACGCCGGCTATAAACTGGGAAACAACACAGCTCTTGCGCCAACCTAACTGGGCAATGCTCGCCTCTTATTCTCCTAAACTCTTGGTAGAAAATATTATTGACTCCTAATCGCAGCCACTATGTGATTTCCGCTTAGCAAATTTCCTTATTATTCAATGGATATTATGAGAATGCGAGAAATAGGTTAGGAGACAATCAAAGCAACATGGCTCAATTTTACTGGTATACCATTTTTACCTAATCAGAAGTTAGAACCACTGCTGCTTTATATTCAATGCTGCATATTACTCGTCCGGGGGTCTTATTTGAACTTTTAGGGATCGGTAAAGATTTTGAAATAACCATTGGAAATAGGGCAATTTTTGCAACACTTCTCTTTAATTTCACTTCTTGTTTGTCTGCTACAAATCTTATAATAGATATTTAACTCACTTCTACCTGTCCAATCCTGAAATTTGGTACACTTGAGCAAAGTTGGAGACAATGCATGAATCAGTTGAAAGGATAAATAATTTTTAAAATAAAAAAATTGTTTCTAATATTTAAAAAATGTGAAATAATACTTTTGTCTGCTACATGTCTTATAATCGCGATTTGACTCACTCCTACCAAGTTGGAGAAAATGTCGCCTGCGTCGCCTAAATTCAATTAACAGAATAAATAGTTTTTATACATAATTTTAATTTTAAAAATAAAATTTAAAAATTATTTTTTTTATATATTTGATAATAAAATTAGAAATTTATTCCACATTTGTAACATCGCAGCCACTGAGTTCTTTAGAAGTGTCTTTAAAAAGTAATTTTTAAAGACAAATTATTTACTATCTTTCTGAAAATTACAGTCGCAACTTTGATAAATGGAAAGTGTAAATTTACGAAGTAATTCTTTATTACTTCTAGAACTTATTTTTTTAGTTTGATTTTGATTTCTGATACTAAAAAATAAAAAATTAATCTTTTTCCTACATAATTTTTCATTGTTCGACTAGGTAACATTCAGGCTATTATTCAAATGTCTTTTTTTCAAGCCTCAATTCAGGGCGGAAGTAAAGGAGTTGACATCTGAACGAACTCAATGAATATATTTGGAGCCGATCAATTTCTCGTTACATAAATCATTTTATCACCACGAACAACCGATCGTAAGACTTTTATGCGTAAAAAACATGACATCCATAAATTGAAAAAAGGAAACTATAATAATATACTATTTTTTGGAGAGACAGATTATGACGCAACTTATTCAGGAATTACTGTGTCAATCTCTGATATGTGGTCTTCTCAGAGTGTCGAATTTTTTTTAACAAAATTTGCAGGAGGACCTTTATTTAGAGGAGAGATAAATCTTGCTTGCAAGAGTAAATTAAGTGCGGCTTATAAAAAATCAGTTACAATTAGGATTATAAATAAGATACAAGAATTGAACACGCGAAAATTATGGAGGCAACATTAGCCGGAACGTCGATTTAGGTTTATCAGTTTGTCGAATATCCTGTTAATTAAAAAAATAAATAAATAAAAAAGTCATAAAAATCAAGTGATCTAGAATCCCTTTATTAGTGATCTAGAATCTCTTCACGATTGTTGAACAACCTCTTTCAAAATCTCGAACGCGGAATCCACAATTTTGACGGCCAAGGCCTCCTCCATTAGCTGCGTGTTGTACTGCAGAGAGTGCATGAGTTGACCGTTGAGCGACTGGAAGTTGCTACTCCACAAGATGGGTAACGCTTGCACCGCGGTCAGCTGGTCATAAAAAAGAAGATTGACGTTTTCGCCGAAGTTAGAAAGGATATCTGTAACGTCCCTCATGTTACTGGTAGAATAAGTCGCAATTTTTGGAGGAGGAGAATCAATTCCCTTCGAGTCAATAAAGAATCGGGGATTCTTTCCTGTTAATTCCATGAGTATATTAAGTTCCATGCTATTCATGCGGTTCAACTCATCCACAAAATCCTGGTGAAATTTTTTTACATGACTCCAAAAATTAGAACATATGTCTCTGGGAACATCGGTCGTGAGCGTCAAGACTCCCAAAGCTGTACCGTATGCATTTGTACCGTCATTGAAGTAGCGTTTCCTGCCTCAAATTGGCATCTTGCAGAGCTTTAACTACACTCGCCTCCAACACTGAGCAAAAGCTTGAGTGAACCGTGACGCCTTCTTCCTTGCAACGTTTCACAAACTTGGTGGTGGTAATACCGTCTAAGATGCGCGGTAGACTTACAATTTTAGGAAGTGTTTTGGACGGATGTTCATAGACTTGGCTTAAAAGAGCATCCGGAAAAAAGGTGTCTAACATCTTTGAACGGGCTTTTAGAAGGTCTGGATTTTCACTGAATGCTCGATATATTTCTTCAAAAATTACATTTTGCTTCGTTATATCGAGCATTTGTGCATACTGCTGGGACTCATCAATGGGGTTCCCCTCGATGACATCGTTCAAAAGCATCAAGACGTGTCGGATGATTCGCACGCAAGTGTAACCGTCAGCTATGCTGTGGTGGAAGCTCATCACAATGTGGCAGACGTGAGGCAGTGTAATGAGTTCTTTATCCGCGCTTTCCATGGTCGTTAGCCTGATGTAGTCATCATGTTTGGGCGAAAGAGGAAGGAAACGCACGGCCCACGCTGGCCCATCATTCATGTTGTACTTGTAACTCGCCATTTCTTCGAACACAGCTTTCACGTCCACATCCAGCAACGTCTGTGGATCGGAATAACATATTTTTACACTAGTTAATGACTAGTCACTAGTTTGAGCTTGCTACATAGGCGCGAATCCAACATCGCTGAAAACTGCCACCATGTTTTCGGTCATCAAAAGATATTTTAAGATGATCATTACTTCAAACAACACCAAAAGATCTGATAAGTTGGCCAATTCTCCAAACAAATGTAGAATAATACTCACCTGAGTACCAAACTGAGAACATTATAGTATCACATACAGTATAACAATAGGCAAAAATTTGATTCATTTGATATTCATTGGCTGTTCATGAGAACGCAAAGCTAACTAGATATTGACTAACTAGAAAATCTCTAAAATATATTTTCTTATTTTTTTCAGAGCTGAGCCTCATTCGTTCAGACGGAACGTAACTTACCACACCCCGAATATGTCAACATTAATTTATATGCATAACAAGATAATTGAAAAAACTTATGTCACCTTCTTCATGATTTAGTACCATACGAGTATGAGAATATTTACAATGGGAACAGGACATTTTCGTCCTTTTTTTATCCATTTTCGTATTACACATTGTCTTTAATGAAAATATTGTATATTATGTATCTTTTTGACATTGTTTGGAATTGCTTGAATAGTGTAATAGTATGTTTCTAAAAGTAAACGTATGAATAAACTCCGTTTATAAAGCATTATAACAACCTGTAAGTCGATATCTTGATGGTGCTTCATCTCTCTCAGCCACAGCTGCCCATCGCGCTCGGTTGGCACCATGCGTAAGTTAATTGTCTTCCTGCAGGCATGAAGAGTACGATTGAAGCAAAACCTCTCGCTTTGTTATTAGTTGGTTGAAATTATAAAATTCTTTTTGAAAAACTAGGATATACGATCAATCATGGACGTGATCAATGGGAAACAAGTTCATTTGTTGACCATATGAAGAACTTAATCTTAAAATTTTAGAATCTTTAAATTTGACCATATCTCAAAATTTGATGAGGATTGATTTGTGGTGTGTATATAAATCAGTTACCCACCGGAAGAGGAGCGTGAACACTCTTCTGACATCTTCCTCGGTGGTTGGTCGAGATGTCGCAATGCGCACAACATAACTAATGCCGTAGTTGTGGTTGTCGTACAAGTAGGCTGAATGGTTCTCCAACTCTCCGAGTGGACGATACCATCCTTCATACAAGCCCATCTGTAAACATGTCTGGTTAAACCAAACAAAGGTAATGGAAAATAGAAGATCTCGAACATCGGGCTGGTGAATTCGATGACAATAAATTCAAGAGAAAAAACTTCCTTCACAAAACCTTGAATGAATGTGTTTTGTATCGTTACCAATAAACGTTTACCAAACTTGATTGCAATTTTCCGAAACACCAATCTTTCACCGGTACTCATATACCTGATTTAAAATGGTAATATTACACTGCGTATCTGGTTACTCAAATCAAATGTTGCCAATTGTTCTTTCTTTTCGTTTTATACCGTAAAATGGCTGACAATATTTATTTTTGCTTTATCTATAAGTGCGCGAATGCGTGGCAGACTAATATCCATTGAAAAAAAATCGTTTGTTTGCGCGATCTAATTTTCGATGTTTATGTGCTGAACCTGAACCAATAATCGCGAATAATAACAACCCCCGGCATTTACAGTACCTAGTGTTGGTCCGGAATGGCTGCCCAACGAATTTTGATAACATAGATTGTATTCAATTCACGATGTGACAACCATCATATAATAACCCCATGACAAACATAATATATTATAGTGTTGTGCCCAACATCACATGACCACTAATTGACAACCATAATAAAATCACTCTTGAAAAGTTACCGTTAATTGCGAAGTTCTTCCAACGCTCTGCAAGCCACTCGCACACAATAAAGCTTATGAACAGAATGGACTGCTCGCTGAACTGCTCGCATAACAACACATTTCCTAGACATCCGCCAGCAAATCTTATTTACTATAGTAGGCTCGTCACCGGATGACAATAGATAACGAGTTTTCAGGATCCATTTATTGCTGCATAGCATTCGGCATGAGTTAGCGCGCAGAACTTGGCAGAAAAATAATCAATAATGTCGTCAGAAAAGTTTTTCATTGAAATTATGTTACATGATACATAAAACTGTTGGAAAAAATAATAAGATTTCCCAAGCTTGTCGACGACTTGGACTGAACAGCGGAAATTCCTCCTTGTCGTGACCTACACAAGCATATAGTTCTTTCTCAAAACAAACTTACACTCACAAGTGCATTACGTTTCAAAAATGCCAAGCTTTTACTATGTTAATATTGTTTCTTTTTTTGAAACACAGGTGGCCATGCCATAAATATTCTTATTTTGTAAAGAAAATCTTTAATATATCTATAAATTTGTGAGAGAACCGCCCCTAATTTATAAATTTGATAGGCTGGAGCAGATGCCAGACACCACCAACCTTCTCCTCAGGAGAGCAGCTGCGATCTGAGCCTGAGGTGACGAGGTCCATCTCGCTTGACACGTGCAAGAGTTATGAATCTGCTGCGCAATATAAAATAATAGCAAAGGAAATTCCCATGGTGCCTTCATATCTGAGGCATGTAAATATTATTAATAAATTGATGGATTAATAAATTAACGCTTTAACTACTCCTTTTGTTTAATTTTGTTATGATGACTCGAGAGCATTGGCCTTTCATTCGTTATGGTTCTGGGGTGACCGAGGCCACATCACTTAAAAGTAATGGGATGACGGGTCGTTAAAGCCCAAGTTTGAAAACGATATAATAATAATATTATGGGACTAAAATATTTTAATTTCGCAATCTCTCTATTATGGTGTTTCTCGTATTGATAGTATTTTTCACTGATCTCTAAAGCGAGAATTGGCATTGCATCGGGTTGTTAGACACCTTTAGCCTAAGCTGAGGCTGTTTATTGCCACAGAAAGCATCAACAGATTTTACGCGGGAAGCCGCCGTAGATGCTGTATGTGAGAGACATAGTCTTTCAATACCTTCGATTCCTAAGCTTCGACTTACTTAGAAGAATTTTCCGAACTTAGAATTAACTTCATATGCAGGTCGCAAAACTGCGCAGCAGAAAAGGCACTATGAATTGATTGTCACATCCTGAATAGATAACAGTGGCAACAGCGTGATTATATTGAACATGAATAAATGACAGTTGTATTAGCGTAAAAGATATGTTGTTTAGCGTGACAATAGATTGATAGTTATTATATAATTAGGGAATCTATCTAGTATAAGCCAGAAACACCTTACGCAGCAATTCTTCGGTATCATAAGAAGATATAAAGATATCGTTTTATAAGAGTTTGAAGTACGCAATAAAATACGGCACTTAATGCATTTCTAGCTTTTATACATAATATATATCTACAACACTACATAATGTATATATACCGTCAACGTCATATTACTCTCGTCATCATCACGCCAAGAATTGTAGAGACAGAATATTCTTTTCCGTTTTCCTTGTTCATATATTGAAGAACCACGACGAAGATTCTGAGATTAGGATGCAGGATACATAAAAAAACGGTGGACACTCATAACTATACGACTTTCCTATGTGCTGCGAAGGTCAAGTTCTGGGAACAGGGTACGTTCAAGAAATGGAGCTGCATATCTCGGGCTCTAATTGTGTCCTTGACGCACATTTACCATCTTTGTACTTGCGTGCACATTTTGTGCTATACCTTATGACCTTATGCACATTTACCTGCTGACGCTGTAGCACAATGAGGATAACTGCAGCACATCCCGTCTCTCACGCGCAGATAAACTGATTATCAGTTTATCAGTGAAGAAATGATCAGTTACACTCAAGTCAGTCGTGTTTTCCTCTCCTGTCGAATGAACAATTTTATGCAAGCATTTATGCAATCGCACCGCTGATGTTCTCTTATGATTTTACTTGCTTGCTGCTGTCGTCACGCAACAAGGACAAGTAGAGGTGACCTGATAAGATGCAATAATTAAGATTTTCTAGAACATAGAGGAAGTTTTAACTATAAATTACCAAAAGATTGTTAGTTAGACAAGCACTACGATCTCATCGGAGCTAAATGCCTTAATAATAGATATGTATATTGCTTTAGAGAGAAGAAATGTGTCATTTGATTAGTTCATATTACTCTCGTCAAGAGGAAAAGAACAAGTGTTTGGAAACACCAGCGATAAGAAATATAAATTTCGTGACAATAATATTGATTATATGTTACAGGATTTTCGCATTTTATCTAATGAAAATTTCTCAGTCTAATTTCATATATTTATAGGGATTTTCCCTGGCATTTATTTAACCAATTTATTCAGCCGAGGGTGACGAAGATACGCACAAAGAAAATATTTCCACGAACTAGCTTCATCATCACGCCAAGGATTGCAGAGATAGAATATTCTTTTCCACTTTCTTTGTTCAAATCCTATTCCTCTGGCTAATTTGCGTGTAAATTGAGACGATTGCGGATGCATAGATTTTTTCATGTATGACCACGAGAAAAAATTACGCATCTCGTCAACCCCCCTAGTGAATTCACTGTTGAAAAACGTCTGAAAAAAGAACAGTGGACGGCTACCGAATCGACACTTCAACGAACTCGCCTGCGAACTGGCCTGCGCACTCGAATGCAAAACCTAACTTCATGTTCAACTCTGCCAGCCATAAATCCATCAATAAAGAACGGATTTTATTCAAATTTGGAAAATAAGTAGATAATATCAGTAATTTGTGGATGGAATTTTTTTAGATTTTTACATCAATTACTTTTTTGTTAATACGGAAAACCTAACTTCAATTTGAACTCTGCCAGCCATAAATCCATTAATAATGAACGGATTTCATTCAAATTTGGAAAATAAGTAGATAATATTAATAATTTGTGGATGGAATTTTTTTCAGATTTTTACATCAATTTTTCGTTAATACGGAAAACCTAACCTCATTTTGAACTCTGCCAGCCATAAATCCATCAATAATAAACTGATTTTTATTCAAATTTGGAAAATAAGTAGATAATATTAGTAATTTGTGGATGTATTTTTTCAGATTTTGATATCAATTACTTTTTTATTAATACGGAAAACCTCACTTTATTTCGAACTCTGCCAGCCATAAATCCATCAATAATGAACGAATTTCATTCAAATTTCAAAATTAAGTAGACATTATCAATAATTTGTGGACGGATTTATTTCAGATTTTTACATCAATTACTTTTTTATTAATACGGAAAACCTAACTTCACGTTCACCTCGCAGGTTAGGTCCTAGTTAGGTCAAGTTTCAGTATTTTGTGGCATTAGGAAAAAAATAATTGATGTAAAAATCTGAAATAAATCCGTCCACAAATTATTGATAACATCTACTCAGTTTTCACATTTGAATGAAATCCGATCATTATTGATGGATTTATGGCTGGCAGAGTTCAAAATGATGTTAGGTTTTCCGTATTAATAAAAAAGTAATTGATGTAAAAATCTTAAAAAATTATATCCACAAATTACTGATATTATCTACTTATTTTCCAAATTTGAATAAAATCCGCTCCTTATTGATGGATTTATATCTGGCGGAATTCAAATGAAGTTAGGTTTGCATTCGAGTGCGCAGGCCAGTTCGCAGCCGAGTTCGCTGAAGTGTCTTACCGGTTGGACGGCTCCGAAAAAGAGAAGACTTCAGATCTAGCGTTTTTCTTCTACATGGAAAACAATCTTGTTTTACCTGGCTCACTTTATTCACAGTCATCCTCAGCTACGTGAAAATACAATTGGTTTTATCGCCGGTTGGACACTTTGGGGACAAGTTTTCCTCGCATAACTTAGTTAGATCGAAAAGCGTTTTGACATTGAAATTACATGAAAATGAAGCCAATAGTTTTTAGTTGTTTGGTAAGTAGTATTCTCAAGAATAGTTTCGCTGTTAATTTGGGGCACTTAAATACTCGATCGACAATTCTACGGACTCGCCAGCGGACTCGCCTGCGGACTCGCGCAACTGGGCCACTCATAATTCCTTAAATACTTAACGGATCTGTATGAATTTTGGAATATGAGTATTAATTATCGATACGCTGCCGCAGGAATTATTACAGATTTTTGCATGAATTATTTACAAACCTAACCTAACCTAATAATAAGTCATGTAGAAATCTAATAAGAATTAGTCCATAGAATTGTCGATTGAGTCACTATCAGATTGAGTCACTGAATTCGTTCTGATATTAGTCCATTCACAAAGTCACAATTTAATTTCACATTTATGGATTTTTCCGGTAATTCAACACTCATAGGCTGGTTAAGTATTCTAGGAAGTCGCGATATCTAGTGTGCACTCCAAAAAGTTGTTGAGTTGGGATCAACCCAGACGCATCCCCTCCTTCAAATGTTACGCAAACATTTTCATCGTCTCGATATGGCAACATCGGTTAGCCACGACGTAAATGCTGTGGTCGTTACACGGTTTCCTTTGACGCAACGGTAGAATTGCTTGATAAATTCTGTAGGATACTGAAATAATATAATCTTTCAGCTATTAATTAACCCGTTTTGAGATTTCTATTGGATATTCAAGCACTCTACTTACGATTTTAACACGCATTACCACATCACCTTGCGGCTGAAATTGGTCGAGTGGATCGTCGCCATTTTACATGGTGCTAAAGGCTTCAACTCAACTGTTTCAACAAGCGACTAATTGAACTTTTGAAGAGTCTCTAATAAATAGTCCAGGTAAGTAAGTATCATTAGTTCTCTAATAAAAAATAGTAAACTTGCCTTCGACATCCATATTATCATTTATAGGGCGCAAAATTACGAGGAGTTGAGAATTCAGTAGGCTAGGCAAGAGGAAAGAAAGTTTGACCTTGATTTATATTTTAGGTTGTAATTTATGTATAATTTCTTATCTGTTGAATTAATCCATTCTTCACATTGATTTGATGCTCGATCCTAGTTATTCCTAATTATCATGAGTAATTAAGTATAAAACTTGGAAGTGTCTACCAGACAACCTGAAGAGCCATACTAGTTGCCAAGTCCTAGAAATTTTTGTCAAGACCCCTCCTCAAGTTCATTTTTGACTCTTATAAGTAAACCAGTAAGTGTCTCTGATACTGGCATTATTATGCACAAGAAATTGAGTAGACAAGTAAAATTAAAAATGAACCGATTCTAACTAGCTACCTACCTACCTACCTACCTACCTAGCTTACTAGCTAATCTCTGGTTTGCTACCTACTGTGCTGGAAACTAGAGCTAGGTATAGCAGAGCAATATTAAAATTGTATAGTATCATTAGTAAATTTTATTACAATACCTGTGTTCGATTCATTTGCATTATTTTCGAAATTCCAGCTAGCTATGTACTTTTCCTTTGTTGATAAGTCCATACAATTTGTCTTGTTTGTAAATTTTAATTAATTTCTACAAAGTAGTTTCCCTATATCATGGATTCATGGCAGCCTGGCAGGCTAAATTTCAAATACAGATATTTTATATTTAAAGTATATTCTGTTTTATTTGCTTGATAAATATTTCCTTTAAAGGCTTCAATCGTTTGAAAATCTTGATCTCACAAATCATGTTCCTGGGGTCAGTGGGGTGGGCACTCGGGCAGATGTGTAAAATATCTTCTTTCCAAACTACCGCTAGAGCTTTCACACCAGTTTTAGAGTTGCATGGTACATGCTAAATGAATTATCTCCTGTATATATAATATAAAATCTTGTATAACCTAACTGAAAAATTGGGCAGAAACCATCTGTGAATTTGGCCAATTTCATCCATTCATAGGGCCCTTTTCCAATTTCTTTAGTGATGAATAAGAAAGGACCTATTTTTACCTGCAATTTTTGACAATCACCTGACGCAGTGTGGAATTCTAGAGGGATAATAAATTATCTAGTACACATAGCAATGATAGCATATTGGAAAGCAGGACCTGAAAGCTTGGAAAGGCCAGGAACTTTACACTTTCAGTCCATTATTTACATATCCATATCCTATCGCTTTCCAGAATTCCAGCTGTGATTGGTTGATAGGATTGTGATTTTAGCCCCTTTCAGCTTTCCAGCTGTGATCGGTTAATGGAATTGTAATGTTATCTGCTTTCAAGCTGTGATTGGTTGATGGGGATGCTTTCATGCTGTGATTGGTTGTGCCCATAAGCCCCGCCCTCAAGTATGGTATATGTACTACAGTACAAGTTAACTAAATACTTGACTGAAACTTGATCATTACAAAGTACAAACAAAAGGCCTGGAAAATGTAAAAAATCCATTAAATAAAAGACAAATAAAAAATATAAATCAAACAAGTGACATCTAAATAATTATTTTAAAAATTTAATGTACTAGTATAAAATTGAAACATTTTGTCCACAGTCCACTTTTGATTCACCTTTTCATTTATAGTCACTTTAGTCATTTACCTGGAAGAGCACTGTGGGAATGGGAAAGCTTTTCAGCTTGGTTGGAAAGCTTTTTAATAAGTGAACTTCCATTCTTAGAATTCCAGCCTGCACCTGAGAAATCATTTTTACCTGCGGTCGTAGCCTCTTGGAACATTCCGTCAATTCCATAATTCCAGATTGGCTACATATAGAAGTTCACAAGCAAGCCTCCAAATTTAAAATTATTAAAAAATGTCCCTTTCAAGCTGGAAAATTTTGGTAGGTATATATGTCAAATTTATCAAGCAGCAGTTGTAGCCACTTGTAGGCATTTGTGCTAATCTGTACAGGTAATTGACAGGTTAATTTAATCAGATCTTTTATGCAAATGAATAAAAAAAGGATTCTTAACTTATCATAATGCCAACTTGTTTATGGAGAAGTTTTACTTGTCAACTTGCTTGACTGCAATTTGCAAATTTTATTTGCTAGTGATGGAAAAGTTTTCTATCAAGTTTGGCCTTCAAAGAAACATGATTGGCATGTAAGCAAAACAATTCTATGCCTTTTATCTCAATTTCAGGGCTCTGCAATAAATTCATGAGGATCTAATTTGAGTTGTAACCTGGAACAAACGTGCAGTACTGGAGTTTTGTGCCATGTAACTAGTTAGATATGATTTTATGATTTTTTGCACATATATTAAAACATAATTTCTATGTATATCTATAAACTAAAATCTTATTAACTTTAGTACAGTAATAAATTTCAATCATTTGCTTGACCTCATTTTATGGAATTGTCATTAATCCTTTAGTGTGCAAGCATTAAATTATCTAGGAAGTTAAAATTTCAGGAACCAGTTTAAAAAAGTAAGAAGTATTATACAAAATATTTATTTTTTATGTATTTTTAAATATTTTGCATATTAGAGGTTTAAATTGCACTTGAAGAATTCATTAAAGGTGGCCAATACACACAATATTTTCTTGAAGATTAAAATTTAGTTTATGCAAATGAAAAATTATAAACATGAAAATTGTATTGAATTCAATATGATCAAGTTACCTTAGACGATTAAATATATATTGGTATTTCCGCCGTTCAAAAAATGCAGAAAGAGCATCAAGTCAAAACCTTAATTTAAATGCTCATATTTTAATTTTTGGGCATGGCTGGTGGTGATTCTATGGATGAAACAATGGTCAGACTCAGATAATTAGTGATTAACTGAGGCATGAGAAGGTAGCTTTAAAACAAGTAGGAAGTTGTGGTGGGTCTATTTGTGAGGCAAGTTAAAGTGACCATATATAGTAACTTGCCCCTGAAAGGGTTAAAAATTTAGATGTATTTTTTGAATCGATAAATGGAAATACAGCCATGAACCGTTGAATGGCCCACTCCTGGACTACTTTCTGAATGAAATTTGATGTGGCTAAAATTATAATTTTTTAAATTCAATTTAAAATTTAGATGTTAATTTTTTATTCAAGTTTTTGCCTTTCAAGTGGCAAATATACATTTTTATATTTTTAAAAGAAATTTATTTAGCTCAATTCACATCACCTACATAGGCTTAGCTTTAGAAAGGCAATTGATAAGATCAGGCACACAACACATTGGGTTGGAAAACCTGTGACTAAATTGTTTCTCTATAATTTTGCTGATATTGATTAACTTAACTTTCAACAAACTTCAAATTAGATTAACATCAAAGTTTGAAATTGTAGTTTATATAGCCCTGACATTAGTAATTTCATGCCTTTGAAAGATTCAACACATTCATGCTTGCCCTAGTTTTTCATCGTGGTCCAATTAGCACAAATGACTATAGCTGTCCAAATTTAACGGTGCAGATGAAACAAGGTACGTGAAGAGTTGTCATTGCTATGTATTATTACGTAGTAGTAAACAAGAGATGCACCTTATGTGCCAAGTTTTTCAGTAATTTATAACTTTTTGGACCAGTTATTATTGTTCGAAGCACAGCGTTGACATCTACATGTAAAATGTATGTTTATTTACACTATAGATGTTGACATCTATAGACATCAACACTTTCATAGTGCAAGTATACTTTTTTAAAACTTGAATACTTGTCCAAAAAGTATTACTTAGTTCTTTCAAGTACAAAATAAAAAATATAACTCCGTACTCACTGCAGTGAGTGACAGAGAGCGCATTTTTTTGTTGACAAAAGCTTGGTCACGGATGGACAGACAGACGGACATGGCAAGCACAATAGTGCATTTTTTCCATAAATGAGAAAATGCGCTAAAAATTGAGGTTGTGCATTTTGCGCTAATTCAACATGATTGCTATAGCCATTAGTGAGAGTGAATGTGTTAAATACTTTCTGGCACTGATGAAACAAAAAATGGCTGAAAAGTTTTAAAAATTTTAGTAGCACAAAATCAAAAATTAAGAGAAAATAGAAAAAAAATTCAAATTTTTAGTAAAAATTTGTTGAAGTTGCTGTGTGATATGCTATGAATTGAAAGAGAGCAAGTTTGAAGATCTAGTAGTGTTGTTCATGGGGCATTTTTTTCAACCAAGATGTAAGTTGATTTTTGAAGAGGACAGCACTACATTAAATACATCATCACAATGTGATTGTGATCAATTTAAAAAGGTTATATCTAAATTGAATTTAGTCAAGACACCTGATGATTCTGAATAATAGTATTGAACATTAATATTTTAGTATTTCAAGTATATATGTGCAAGTAAAAATCCAGTGAAGATGGTATTGGGTTGAGGCAGCAGATTGAGTGGCATCAAACCTGTGATTATTGTGGTAAAAGGCCAGTTTTTGGCAGAGATGCAATAGTTGCAACTAACTGTTTTTCCTGCAAAAATTGTAGAATTGCACCCAGACTAGTGTTAATTTGTAATGAGGATTTTACCTTGCATGAAGAATGTATAAGATTTGATAAACCCAAAATTTCCTAATATTCACTCTGGTAGTTGGAATTGGTGGGACAGTGCTCTCCATTTGCTGCAATGCAGCTGATAACCATGCATTGTAAGGTACAGTTGATTCAACGCACCTACTTAGGTGTAATAAATTCAATTAGGATGTTTTTTATGGCATCTGCTGAACCTTGTAATCCTAACCTCAAAATACTCAAAAATTAGTTGAATTTAAATTTGAATGTTTTGTGAAAATTTAACAAAAGTACAGATATTTGTTATGATGAGTGTTCAATTGTCTCCCCTGCCAATAATGAGAATGCTCCATCCTCATTCTCTTGGCCTTCACTTGCTCTCATAAAATCTTTTTGCGCTCTAAGGTAAAGCTCGAGTTAATCTTGCAACAAACAATGGCTGCAGTCCACTTCTTGCCTGTTTACTCATCCTTGCATGCCCTCATTAAAAGTTCTCTAGCATTATCTTTCATTTCTGCCTCACATTCCACCATCAGGTAACTCCAGTTTGCTTCACTTCCCATCACACACAGAACAAACTTCTCCTTGCCTCTCATTCACATCCACCCTACACCACATCTCGTTTTCTAACCATTACACCAGAGTTCTCTAACACTGCTCCCATCATATGTTAATTCATACTCCCACAATGCTTTCACTACATGGAGCTGATAGCACTAGCTTCGATCTTGAGTCGAGTGTAAACAGAAGCAAGCCTTATATTCACATCTTTAATTTAGCAAACTATTATTGCTGGGATTGTTCAATCCTGCATCCTGCTGTACAGAGCAGGTGCTGTTGAAATAGGTATGTGTGAATAGATTGTTGTATAATCTTCACTTTTCTTAAGACTTATGTAGAATAATAAGGCTAAGGAATTCACTTGACTTTTATTTGCATTGCCAACAGCATTGCCATGCATGTAATGCCCTGCTAGTAAAAATCCTTGCTTTAATAAATATTGCGGGCCAAAATGATGTACAACTTATGAATTTGTTCACCACCAGTGTACAAAATGGAAAGTTATACTGTTCTTATTAAAGTCATGTTGCTAAAATTTATTTTGTCAATTTCTTCTCTGAAGAATATGTGTATAGACAGTGTTTTTTTTAAATGTGTTGAGATATAATTGCTCAACATATGGGAGTTAGTGTGTCACATAGAAATATATGATGCCTTTTTCTCAATTGGAGTGTCAATGGCTGTACAAAACTTCCAAGTTTATCCATTGCTAATTCTGATTTAGTCATTTTGTCAATTTTTTAACATGTTTTCTAGTCCTTCACCTGTATTAAAGTTTATAAAAGCGCTGGTATTCCCTGTAATTAATCTCAAATTCAGGGCCATTGAAGTTGAAAAAAATTTAGTTATCTTGAAATAATTGAATGAATGCCTTGATATTTTCTGAACAAGTTTTGATATTGTTGGTTTGTTTCAGGTTCTCAATTCGCTGGCTGGATCCTGCAGTCTTCTGCAACTTGTTGGCATCCTGCTCACTTGGGCTCCCACCTTGCGGCTGTTGCTGCAAGATCCCAGCTGCTTTTCTTTGACTTAACATATACGAAGATCTTCAGTTTGTGCTAGTTTTCTTGAGGAAGGTGAGAATGAATTATCACGCGCAATTGAGCAATGGAAAAGTCTGGTTTTGTGTTATTTTTTGGTGGTCTGGTAATTCTTTCCAAAGCATCATTTTTAATTTCGAATCAAGATACAAAATTCCTTGAATAATTGCCGATTCAAAGTTGAAATAAAATGAAATGTTTCAAAGTGGAAATTCTACTAGTACAACACCAGTGTCCGTGTTGAACAGCATCTCATGCACCGGCGTCCTGAAATGATGCATTGCGAATGACTGGTTCTTTGAACAAGCATGTCCTGAGTTCATTGTGAAACTGCTTAATGAGTTCAGTTTTGAACTAGCTGAAGCTTGATTGTTTTCAAATATGCTAATTCATGTCGTAAACATATTCACCTGTGCATTCAAGCGTACGTTGGTCATTGCTCATTCATTTATGAATGTGATAACCGACTACATTTGAATATATCCGTGCTTTTTCACTCTGAAAATCGATAATTGCAGATATAATCACTTCTGAGCTATGAGCTGCATCTACTTATGAAAATATTAGCTGTTGGACTGGCATTATATTCAAGTAGTACTGTCTCTTTTGACTTTGCTTTTCATTTTAAAAATTTAAAAATCCAACGTTTTCCTTAGACAGACCAGATTTTTCCATTGCCATTTTATATGCTATCAACGACTGCATACCGTAATAAATAATTTTGCTATAGACCGTGACATTTGTTTGCCTTTTAAATCCATTCACTGTTCAATGCCAGGCTTCGTCTCTAGTGTAAACATTCATCGAAGGGGCCAGGCATAGGCCTATCATGGAAATCTGAGGGAAGAATCTTTCCCCATGGTTCGATCTTCGATTGTTTTTTAGCTAATTTATGATTAATTGTGCAAGTATGCAGCTATAGTAGCACAAAATAATTGAAGAATGGTTTTTCTTTTTATAAAACTAGACGTATACATTCGAAATTTGCTCCAAAGAGCTATATCTTTTATGTATTTAGGATATCGTTGACATCAAGCTGGATTTATACAGCTCAGCACCACCAGATTTATTGTGGCAGCTCGCGATATTCGTTTCTTCTTTTACAAAACTGTGGGTGTTATTGTTAATTCGAAATTTGTTTAATATTATCTCAACGTAATGATCTTACATAGAAACAACTCAAGTTCAAGAAGTATTCAACATAAACCTTTTACGTGACAATAACTGATAGGCTAATGAAATGTCACGAAGTGAAAAAAAGGAATCTGATAAGTTACTAGTGTTCACCTGTCCACACAAGACTGCTCACTTTTATCATTGTCAAACAAAGCAACACAGAGCTTCTACGTACCGTGGTTTCGCAACATCAACGGTCCCGCTTTGGTGAGTAGTTTTAATCTTGAGTTTCACGTGAAGCTTAATTTATCAGTCAGCAAGATTAATACATAGCTCAATGTTAGGAATTTACTAGTCGACGCTATAGTTAATATCAAGAACCTATTAAGATGCTATCAGAATCAGATGAATAGCGTTCGAAATGCATCCTATAGTATCATTTTCATTCAAGCCAACGTTAGGTGACACACAATGAGATATTGCAACTCAATGTGTAAAAAAAATTAACGAAGTCCAAATCTAAGCATATGGCGATGCTTGGAAATGTCCTTGTTCGTTTAGATCCCCTACTTGCCTTAGTATCCATAGTATTTGTTTCGGACGTAGCAGTCCTAGGCCGCGATGGATGGCCTGAAACGATATTGTACAAAGTCTCGGATTTGTTTCGTTTTGAGGTAAGCAAGACTTCGGACACGCTGAAGCTGAAATTATTACAGATATCTAATCATAACCTTTCGAAGATAACACGTAGCAAACTGGAACGTTATGAATTGAAGCACGTGGGTTTTTCGTGTTCGCCTGGTTGGAACCTGGAGCTGATGTCATCTGGACTACCTCGGCTGCACAAATACGCACCTCCATTTCTTCACGTCCAGATTCAAGACTTGGGCCCTTCGTCTGGCTTACGCAAAAAGACATGAACGAGCAAAACGACATAAACGAGATATTGTGCATCATTGCGAACATATACCATTAGTGGGCTTAGCTAATTTGAATGTGTTAGATTCCAGAATTTTTAGTCGTATAGTGGAGTTGAAATCTTTAGTGACGTTGAATACTTCTTGAACACATTTTTTATGCTGTGTACAGATTTGTAAAATGAAGAGATGACGTTCGCTGCCTAATAATGAACTTTCGGTATCCGGTGAGGACATCCAAGTGCTAAACTTGTGTTGTCAAGGGATTAAACTAAACTGAACTGCTTAACTTGTGTTGTCAAGTTAAAATGGTTAATATGGATGAAGCTTGTAGCATTTGTGATGTCAAGCCGGGTATTGAAAGTTCTCATTTGAAATGCATTTTCATAAGTGTAAAAAATGAATTGAAGGAAAACAATTGTTACATGCAAAGCAAGCATCAGAGGGAAAATCTCGAGAGTTGAAACTAAATTATTTATAGGTTGAGGCAGACTTCATAGCAACTTCTTCCGTCGTTCAAATGCCTGGCGCGATATTATCTGCATCGTAGATTCAATATCTAAATCTTTCTGAAGAGCAGACTTCCGATTCACGCTTAACTTCACCTCAACTACGTGACACGTCACTATATCCTTCACATAACTCGAACATGACCTCATAACTTTGATTAAAATGCGTATTTGAAATGACAGCCAGAAACGGGCGTTTCGTTGGGGTTATATAGTTTGGTGGTTCTTTATCAGATACGAGCTAGCGCTCATAGATTTTGTTCAGGAATTTAAAGACTGTAACATAGCCTCGCTGAAGAAGGGAGAACTTAGAATCCAAATCACTAGAATGTGATAGGCTCCCTTGAATAAATTGCGGGTGAGACTGAACACTACCGAGGAATTATCATCGTTTGAGCCTCGACTGGCGTATTAGATCTATACAGTCTACATTGCAGCGCGTCGTGTAGTCGTCACGAGTGACCGGTGGAAGGTGTGCAGCTAAACACTTCCCACTGAAGTATTCTTGCTATTTCGGCGATTTTTAGTGGCCTGCAATCCTTCAGGATTTCTACGCCGCGTCTTTCAACTTATCGTCGATGCTACACTAGTAACAAAATGATTTGTTAGGGATATATTAGGAATGGAGTAGAAAGTTGGAGGAACACGTATCTCTTGAACCAACTGTTGCGTGCATGGTAATTTACTGTTGCGGGAGTTTTTTTTTATAAAGATTATATAGTTGAATTTTTGAGTTTGCATTCGTATACTGCTGAAACATGATGTCCAACATCAACCTATCACTGAAATTATTTTCTGAAATGCCCACTACATATAACATTATCGTTGAGAAGATTACCACCGGTATCACTGTAGTCTGCTACTAACCATGAATTGGGTTTAAACATGCGATGAAAAGATACGGAAAGGCTTGCTGATCGTGTAGGTGCATCATTCATGGTATCTCGATTTATAGGTTGAAAAGACACTTATTTACAACACGAGTTACTACACACAACTAATGACGCTATCTTATTTAATCAGATTCTTGGCCTCGTATTAATACAAATCTTGCGATGGAATTTGAACTTAGCCAAGATTTAATCACGATGTTACCCAATCGGCATGGTCTTGTATAAATGTCTTCATCCCAGCTTCTTTATTGGTCATTATTGCACACTTATGGTAGGTAGCAGAACGGCATTATGTTGGAGCTGGAAAAATAGTGTAGTGAAGTTCTGAATAAGCTGGTACCTTGAACATTCTAACCTAACAGCTGTTGGATCTTGTTTGCATGAGTAAGACGAGCGCGTCAGGTGATGGGCTGGTAAATCGAAAGCATTTGTCCACACATCTTTCTGAACATGAATGGTTTGAGAACGATTGGTTTAAAATGATGAGTGACATTCTCCTGAATAGCCGTGTGGTAGAATGAAACGCTTCATTCTAATTTTCTCAAAGATTTGTTCATCTATGTTGAAAGGCAGCTTCCATAGGTTTTCACTCTTTTTGGATTACCATACAAGAACACGAGCATCATAATTCTCGGACTAACTTGCTAGAACACGAGCAGCATAATTGTTATTTTACTATTAGTGCATCCTTGTATATTTTTAGTAGCATTATAAAATCTTGAAATCCTGGCTTCAAGCTAGGTTGTGTAATATAACACCATGCGGAAATCGCCCAAGATTAAACTTCTGTTTTGGTAACGTGCAATTTAACTATGGATTTGAAATGCAGTCTTCTTAGGCTGCATTTAATACTAGAAAGACTACTTCTTCGCCTAATTTTGATACTTCTGCTAACGAATTATAAGGAACGTATGGGACTAATGCATTCATCGCGTTACGAATAACGTCAAACAACTACGCAACTTCTCGCTTCATTGGATTTGCCTTTCGACAGTCGTCTTCTCAGCTCATCAAATAAATGCACTGCAGCCCGCTACTTTTCACAACACCACGTAGAAATACTAGTCTCCGTTATGAGACCAACGTTCGGAAATGCTCTCGCAAATAGATACCCGCAAGAACTGCAGCCTTCCAGGTGAAATTCATTCACGCGTCGACCGAAAATTTTCCACGCCCATCTCTTCTGGCTAGTCAAGGTGTTTATTGATCAAGTATCGAGTGTTCTTCTATTTTATATTTGCATCCGAAATAAATATCTGCCGATTGGAACCAAGATTGTTCAGCCTCGTGAATGACGGTACCTTGTAATCGGAGGGAATAAGATGATCCCTTCAGCTCCCACTCCTTGAAAAGCAGGAAAACGGCACGGCTTAATTTCTATTTTGACTATTTTCAGCAAAAGACAATCGAAAACCTTGATAGTAGGGAAATTTACATAAATCAACTTCAATATTTCAAGGTTGGTAGATAACATTTTCGTTGAATGAACAGCAAAATTATTGAATAATTTTGTTGATAGAGATAATCGTATCAACGCAGTTAAAATCTACCTTTTTTTCAATCAATTAGTAATTTAGCCCACAAGTAGCAGATGTCATCGAGGAATGGTTTCTGGTCGAGACGCCCAGAACATCATACAAGCTGCCGTTATTGGCGAACACCGATGTTGCATGAAGTTTTATCTCACAACATTATTATTTCTACGGAATAGTGAACAGACTAATTCTTATTTACGACACATTGATAACTTGGTGAATTGTGATATGCGTCTGTCTGCGTGACATTGCATGCTCCCCCAGGATGACAATATGTGAAGTTAAGCATAAGCGTCTGAGGAATTGTTGCATGATAGAAATCGAGTCCTTTCGACTGAGGATGAATTAATAAAGCACCATAACCACCCTATTGATAACATGCGATCCAATAATTTTTTATTATTGAAGTCCTATTTATAGATTAAAATTTTACCGACTCAATACGCTCGTGTAACTGTTTATACACATGCTCTTCTCTCAATGCTGGCGCAAGTTTTGCACATATTCGTAACTTTATACCACAAAAACAGCTTGAACAAAACTGATGATGACATTTAAGACAATCACAACGTAAAGGACGAGTGCAGATTCATGGACATGCATACAAACCGCAGCACCACCATGAGAATTTGTGTGAAGTCAAACTTGAAACGCTGAGATGTAATAGCGCCGATCTATTCTGTTGAAAATATATGCAATGCTGTGGGCCGTAGGGTGTGTCTGGGCATTGAAGTAATCAATTTGAGTATTAAGTTATTTTGCATTTCAGTATTTTTCGAATGTCTCAAACTCGGATGTTTCTACCGTAAAGCGTCTAATGGAAGGTACGCCATCATATCGACGAAAGCATGATTGACAAGCTCGGTTCGGCATTAGAAATATGTGAACACAAAATTCTGGACTATTAAATGGAAATGTTTGTTCTTTGGATTGAGAGCAGTGGACGGAGATGAAAGGTACCTATAGCATACCCAAAACTTTTGAGAGCATCAACAGCATGGGTAACTCGTAATGCTATAGCATTGCGGTAATAAATGTATCTTGAAGACTGCTGAAAATGTCTTGTTCATTGCAAGTGTCATCGAACGTCGTCTAATTTATGCGAAAACCATATTGTTATTGTAAACCTTGCTGTCTTTGCCAAAACGTGTCTGACGACATGTGTTTTTGAGGTTTGGCTGGGACAATAAATCGTAGTGAATGAAACTTGAGTTCTTATATGAAAGTGAAATGTCATGAATACAGGTAGAAAATTTACATATCGCAGTTGAAATGATCTACCATGTGAGTAATGCACACCGAAGTTGGACAAGGACAAAGAAAACAAGGACAAAGCTGCTGTATAAAAGAAATGCTCCCACAATTTTCAGTTAATGCTGAATATGGTATAAAAGTTGTGAAACAAATTATGAAGACCAAATATGCAAAGGAAAATAATATCTGATTATCTGGAAAAAATCAAAGGAACTCGACATAGAGAAAAAACGTGCTTGTACACAACTCGTCGACTGGAGAGTTTATAATTTCGATTCGCCCGCTTCACTGTCTCGGTGTAGTTGTTTCGTTATGTGAACTTGCTGCAGCTCACCCATTGGATGAAACAGTTCTGCCGTTGGGTGAACTTGGTGCAGCTCACCCATTGGATGAAACAGTTCTGCCGTTGGGTGAACTTGGTGCAGCTCACCCATTGGATGAAACAGTTCTGCCGTGGGGTGAACTTGGTGCAGCTCACCCATTGGATGAAACGGTTCTTTCGTTGGGTGAACTTGGTGCAGCTCACCCATTGGATGAAACAGTTCTTCCGTTGGGTGAACTTAGTGCAGCTCACCCATTGGATGAAACAGTTCTTCCGTTGGGTGAACATAGTACAGCTCACCCATTGAATGAAACAGTTCTGCCGTTGGGTGAACTAGTACAGCTCACCCATTGGATGAAACAGTTCTGCCGTTGGGTGAAGTTAGTGCAGGTTGCTCATTGGATGAAACAGTTCTGCCGTTGGGTGAAGTTCGTGCAGCTCACCCATTGGATGAAACCGTTCATCCGTTGGGTGTTCTCTGCGCCGCTCACTCATTGGGTGAAAGGCAATTCCTGGTGCAGCTCACCCGTTTCATGAACTCTGCGCAACTCACCCGTTGGATGAACTCTGAACAATTCACCCGTTGGATGAACTCTGCGCAGCTCACCCGTTAGATGAACTCTGCAAAGTTCACCTCTTTGGATGAACTCTGCACAACTCACCCGTTGGATGAACTCTGCACATCTCACCCGTTGTATGAACTTTGCACAACTCACCCGTTGGATGAACTCTGCACAACTCACCCGTTGGATGAACTCTGCACAACTCACCCGTTGGATGAACTCTGCACATCTCACCCGTTGAATGAACTCTGCACACCTCACCCGTTGGATGAACTCTGCACAACTCACCCGTTGGATGAACTCTGCACAACTCACCCGTTGGATGAACTCTGCACAACTCACCCGTTGGATGAACTCTGCACAACTCACCCGTTGGATAAACTCTGCACAGCTCAACCGTTGAATGAACTCTGCACAGCTCACCCGTTGGATAAACTCTGCACAACTCACCCGTTGGATAAACTCTGCACAGCTCAACCGTTGAATAAACTCGGCACAGCTCAACCGTTGGATAAACTCTGCACAGCTCAACCGTTGAATGAACTCTGCACAGCTCACCCGTTGGATAAACTCTGCACAACTCACCCGTTGGATAAACTCTGCACAGCTCAACCGTTGAATGAACTCTGCACAACTCACCCATTGGATGAGCTAAGTGCGCCTCACTTAGTGCATTAATTCAGCTCACCCGTTGGATGTATCCTGAAGCTGCTCACTTGCCACAGAAATTATGAAAAGCCCTCGCTGAGGATAGATCGTCTAAGTGATTTCGAGAAGTTATTGATCATTCTTATTAGAGGCGTAATATTCGTAGATTAATCTGGTAAATTTTAACTTTTTTTACAAGCGAGTATGTCAGTATTCACGATTAGAATCATATTCATGAATAATCGGTTGCAAGAAGCGAGTTTATTTCGTCATTAACTACGGTCGGCTTTACGTTGAAGCTTTGAAACCTAATTTTTCTAATCTCTAATATTTTTCCCTGAGTGCGAGACTGTATTCCTTTTTTATAGGTTATCGATGAATGCTTACAGTGTAACTGTGAAGTACTGAAAACACATCTCAAAATCCGTTCGGAAAAGACCGAAATGAAAGAAAAGTCAAGAAAATCTTGCAGGCAAATTTGGAAACTTAGTGGCGCTTCTATATTGCGATACCGGTATTCATCAATTTTCTGAAAAACACAAGATTTAAACAAATTATTGTGAAGTGCAAGTGATTTTGACAGCTTCGTCGAAAACCTACTTAAATTTTGCTCATTCTTCAATTCTATGTTCTGGATCTCTCAATTATAATGCGAAGCTTCCTTCTTAATTCGTGAGATAAGAGTATCTAATATGTTGTGGCATTGCGAGCGTTCGCTATCAGAGACAAGGCAGAATTATCTCGCCATTTTGCGCTCTAAATTCGCTTATGATCTGTACAAATACAATTTAACCACTCGTAATTTGAAGGTAGTAGAAAGGAAACAATGCTTTGGTACTTACGAAATTTTTCTGCAATTATATTTATCTCATACGATGAAACTGGTTTTTCTGAAGAATTTATTTTCACTATAATTTACGAAAACAAAAGTTATAGACTATGATGAAATACAGAAATTATCTTAAGTTGAAGTGATAAAGTTTTATAACCATGATGAAATTTTGTTCCGTCATGAGAAAGTCCTTAACATCTGTACTTTGGGCTCCGATTCTTGATTCAAGTACTATATGCGAGGTAATGAGAAATGATTTAGAGGAGCCTTAATGCAGGTATCGCTGATCCAGATATGCTCGTTTGACTATTATGCATGAGCATAATTGTGATACACTCTCACGGGAATATCCAATTCTTAGTCGCCGTGCTGTATCTTTTAAGGATATCTTTTTTATTTTAGAGTTGGAACGTTCCGAAAGACACGACACTGTCTGCACACTCGAAATATTTTTTATTGCGTGTAGCTACAGGTTAAACATAATATTATAACACTAAAGCTATAATGAAAGCTGATATTGATTTATGTACTAGTGGTTTTATGAACACTGAGTTTTCTACGCACTGGCTTAGAATTCGGTAATAAGCTCCGCGCTGGAAGAAATGCCTTCTCGTAAGCAGCAATTTTCCGCGATCACGCGAATCAACCGAGTTTAAGAGTACCTCTACCGAAAGCTTATTTAACAGAAGATTTAATATGTACTTTGATCATGTGTCAAGTAAATGCCTTCGCATTTAATACCGTAGCTGCTCAGTGGGCTATGTCATCTTTTTCGAATAAAAAGCACACACAATTTGTATATGCTGAACGTTTGATTCGCGTTAGAAAATTACAAATCTCCCAGAACGCATTGACAAGGATCACATGATGCTACCTAGCTAACGCCAGATCATTTTAATGCATGGAAGAAACGCGACGAATAGTTCTCACCGCGCTTGTAGGTGGAACGACTACTAACATCGACACCTAACCGTCGAGTGCTTAGTAGTCAAGCCTACTGGAATTCAAGATCATTTTTCTATCAATAGCATTCATTTTACATCGCATGTCGTGAGGTTTGCTAGGTTCAAATGGTAAAGAAGTCCCGAGAATGCCCATCTTAAAAAGAGGAAACTAAACGATTCGGTCTTTTTTTATGGAATCACACACCTATTTAAAATTTCAATTATTCTCGTAGTGTTTTTTCAATCACTTTTCCGTGATAACCTTAATAAATAATATCCTCGTAAATTACGGCATATCTTGTTCAAATCTATTGGAATACATTTCTTATGCTCTATGGCATGCTTAAAATATATTACTAACGACTTAAACAATTCGAGTCAAGTGACCATTCAATTACATCTCTACATTGTGATTTTGAGGATAAACTGCGAATCCCGAACCGTGAAACCTTTGTGCTGAATAAAAATGCAATTTATATAACTTTCCGGTATAGCTATGACTCAATTCAAAACGATTACTGTTAACAAAGTAGGATGAAAGAATCACTTGGAAGAACCTACACTTAACTTTCATGATGTTTAGGCTTTGAAATGGTGGCGTAATATTGTGAGCATAAATTTAAAAAACTTTTGCTACAATTTCCACTAACTTCTTACGAATTTAGTATCTATCTATACAGCGCCGTTGAAAACTTAGAGCGTTTTTTATTTTAGGGAAAAAATTAGATCGGCGTACCAATTTCTATTTATGTTTGCGACTTTCATCGTTAAGTAATGTACTAGTACATCGTTCCATCGTACTAGTAATGAAAAGCAACCATGACAAAATTTTTTTTTCGATAACGCTACACGCCATGTATACATAGTGAAGTATAAGCTCCTAAGTTCGTCCAAATTAAAAAAAAATTGTTGTCCCAAATCCCTAGTCCATGTATAGTGTTACTCAGCTGATAAAATTTATGACAAGGATATAAGGATGTGTACTTCTCGAGCAGCAACATCACCATCATGAGTGTCATCATCCGTCTTCAAAATCTGCCGTGGTCAGCCAACGCTTCCGACATACGCGAGTTTTTCAAAGGTCTTCTCATCCCGGAGGGAGGCGTTCACATCGTCGGCGGCGAGCAAGGCGATGCCTTCATTGCTTTCGGGTGAGATGTTATAGGAGTCGGCCGAAAAAATTTATTTCAACGGATAATTTTGATTACAGCAATCGGGGATGGTTCAGCATTAAAAATTATTCCTACGAATTTCGTTCGAGTACGTTAACTGCAAGATATAAATTTGTACGTGAACTATTATGCAGCTCAGCAACATTTTTTATGAATTTATAAGGAAATTTCATAAGTAACTAATGCGAATACCCTGAGTATAGTTAGTATGCTAGTCAACTACATTGTCTATCGATAAAATGAGAAGATTGAATGAGTAACCTTTTCGAATTTCCTATTTATTGTTGTGATTCAATGCTAATTTTACATCTAACATTTAACTGAAAAGCATATTGGAATACTTTTCAAGCTTTTGATACAAATTACAAACAAATTATTAGTACTTCTTGACATCCACTTCGTTGCTGATTATATGCGGCATATTTTTGATCACCGTGATGATGACATTAAAGTTTTATAATACAGTAAATTTTGACTGGATGTTCGAGAATCTTTACTCATGCTACTAAATCTATGAGCAGGTCAGACGAAGATGCTCGGCTTGCGATGCGAAAGAGCAATGGCATACTCAAAGGCATCCAGGTTGTTCTTTTACTCTCGTCTCGCGCGGAAATGCAGAAAGTTATTGAGACTGCGAGGCAGCAAGCCATGGCGCAGCAGCAAAGTTTTGGAGCTACTGTGGCCAGTACCTCTGTACAGCAGCTACCTCAGGCAGTGCAGCAACCTGTCGCAGCCCCACCTGTTGCTTACACTAACCCTGACCTCATGAAACAACAGCCTCAGGTTCCCCAATACGGTGGCATGGGCCAGTACTATTCAGGATCAATGTATGACAAACCATCACCGGCAGTAGCGCCTCAAACGCCTGAGTCGGTATCCACTACGCTCAGTGCTCCTTTTGGATTTGCCTCTTCGCCAGAACAGGCGGCCCAGCGCTGGCGCAATGGGTTCGGCAAGACTGGTCCCGCTGTCGTGGGTGGTCAAGAGGGAGCCATGTACAACCGCCAAATGATGGTTCAGAGCTCTCAGTTCGCTGTACCTTTTGGCTTCAACGCCAACAATGCAACGGAAAGCCCCAATCCTTACGCTGCAACAGCTCAGAAAGTACCCGTGTCGGTGGTCGAAGAATATGACGAAAAGGAACTGTATCAACAAGCTTTAAAAGCGTCTAAAAAGTCTGAGAGCCAAGCACCTGAAAAAGTCGCCTACACTTCAACTATTACGCCGTTCACCGCACCTACCGTCACTGCAGCTGCAGATAAATCCCGACCCAATTCTTCCACCCATTCCGGATCCAAAACAAGTTCCAGCAACAACCAGTCTCCACGAAGGTCTGAAAGCTCTTCGGAGAAGAAAGATGTCAGCAGGGATAAAGACAAGAGTAAGGACAAAGATAAGTACGGTCGTGATATAAGCGATGAACGCGACCGCGATTCGCGACGTCGCCGTTCCAAGTCTCGCTCGCGTTCAAGGTCCCGTGAACGGCGACGACGTCACAGATCTCGATCACGTAGTCGTGATAGGTCAACGAGGAGACGCCGCAGCCGCAGCAAGGAGAGACAAGACCGTGGTCGTGACCGGGACAAGTCCCGTGTCAGCTCTTCTGGACGTGACCGTTCCGAAAGACGTACCTCTGATGATAAACCTTCGAATGAAGCTTCTGCCCCGGCTGCCTTGCTTGTGCCGAGCAAAAATTCCGGAGCAACTCTTCCTGGACTGGGAGAAATTCCCCAAGAGTTGCCCAGAAGCCTTCCTAATGCAATCCTTGGTAAACCACCATCGCAAGAAATAATTACTTCAGATATGCACGTTCCATCAATGTCTCTTAAAGAAGGAGCTTCGCCCATGGAACAGGCGTGGGGCATGGATCTGAAGATGATCAAAAATACCCAAGGTACTCAGCTGCAGCAGCAGCCGCCGCAGTCACTTGGCCCAATGCAGTCGCAGCATCGTGATCCGCGCATGCATGCACCTCGTTCAGTTTCTCCAGTTGCTCCCCTACACAATGTGCCTCGAACAGACCGCTGGGGGATTCCCATCCCTGAACCAATGCCTGAATCCCACCCAAGGAAAACCAGCGATTTAAGTGCACCTGCTGAATCGTTCCCTCTTCCTGGTCGTCTTCCGATGGACTCAAACTTCCGCGACGATATGCGTGGACCTCTCAGGCAACCTGAAAATTGGGACAAACCAGAAATGTCAAGCAAGGAAAGGTTCCCTGTTGCTCATCCCTATATGCGAAACGACATTCCTCCCGAGCGACCACAGTTGGGTTGTATAGAAGATTCACGTGATCCTAGAGCTCGTCCCCAAAATAGGAGTCGTTCTCCAGATGTCATCAACAGAGGACCGATCGCCCGTCGTGAAGGTCCCGATGGCCCTGGTCCCAGTCGTTGGGGCTCACCTCCAAGAAATGGACCAAATAATTTCATGCGAGAACAACGAGGTCCAAGGATGGACGAGCCTGGTTATCTTGAGCCATCAGCTCGAGGCATGGATATGCAACGCATGAATGACAACATGGACAGGCCTAGTGGAAGTATGGAACGCTTCTCAGATGAACCCAATATTCCGGGACGTTTCCCCAGAGACGACCGAAGATGGGACGAACCTGGGATGCCTGAACGATACATCCCTGGTCCTGAAGGCTTCCCGCCAAGGGAAGAGCCTTGTCTTGAAGGTCCTGCTGATCCATTTGAAGGTGCTGGTCGAGGCATGAGAGGTCGTGGCGGATTTGAGGGCAGGGGTATGATGCGTGGCCGTCGTCGGGGCTTTGGTCGCTTCGATGGCGGGGATGGATTCTTCCCTGAATGTGATGGGCCTGAGCGGTTTCGACCCTCATTTCCTGGGGAGAACAGATTTGATGATGGTCCTCGTAGATCGCCTTCTGGACCAGGAGCTTTCCGCGGTCGAGGCGCTCCTCGTGGCTATGATATGCGTGGTGGTTACACTAGAGGAACTTCGCCTGTGGGCGGTCGTCCTCAAACGTGCAGCGTGGAACTTCTCAACTTGCCACTTTTTGCTGGCTATAGGATGATACGGGACTCTTTTTATGGTATCTTTGTGCCACACGATTCTATTAAACTTTTGGGTGACGAAAATGGGATGAAGATTGGCGTGGCTCTCGTAAGATTCAATACAGTCGCAGACGCCATGGAAGCCGCCAGGAGAGACGGCATGTTCATATGCGAACAAAAAATTCAGATTAGACTAATCGACGAAGAAATTTACGACAAGCATGAAGATTTCAAGTCGGTTTTACGACAACATCGTCCTCCTTTTGAGCCTATTCCCGCTGGTAATTTCATGCCCTCTGAGTGGGTGCACATTATGGGAATGCCACCGAACAAAACTGTCGACGATGTCGCAAATATCTTTAGCAACTCTTACATCAACGACATTTTGAGAGAAGTTTACCCTAACACCAAAAAGGCAACTGGTGGTTTTTTCATGAGACTCTCATGTCCTGATGAAGCACACGTTTTGGTGAACGAGTCACAAGGAATGGAAATTGAAGGGAACGTCATTCACCTTCGTCAGGCAATGTTCCCTGAAGTCGAAGAATCGACTATCAAACTAGCTGAGCGGCATCTTATTGAAGATTCAAATGGACCGAATCCGCATATCGAAAACATGGACCGACGGCGTGATATGTCTGGCAGGCACAACGCTGACATGACGAAACCAATGAACAACACGCAGTCTATTCCTGGGAGAAAAGGCGCATTGCTAGCCACGCCAGCAGCGCACCCTCAAAAAGTACCACAAGGTAGCGGTGAGGGTAAACGACCTCAAGAGAACAAAAATGAGGAAGAACCTCCTCGTAAAAGAATACCCATTGATGAAGATCTTTTGACCGACAGTGTCGTAGTTCATGACGTACAAATGGGCACTACTCATTGTAACGTCGTTGATTTCTTCAGTGACGAGGGCTTGGTGCCCGAGCACGTGCATTTCGTTCCTTACGACCCGAAATTTGGTGGGCGCGTTTTTGTGATCTTCCCTAAAATCCAACACGCTAAGCAAGCGCTGAGGAAGTCGGGAAAATTACTTGGGCCTGCTCCCGTGCGTATAGAATTGATTGCAAAGCCAGAAGTAATGAACGCTATGGGACTTCCCTTCAATCCGCTGGAACTCATCAAGAAAAGCGACCCAGATAATGACTGCCGACCTGACAATGCAATGCCTCCTCGATCTAATCGACTGCCTCTTTTAGACACTCCAACAAATGGGCCTTCTGGTCAGCCTTCAGAAGCTCGCGAGTCTCCCGATCTTTCCTCTAGCAGTATGTCTCCTCCGGCTCCTAAACAAGGAGAAGTAATTCCTGAACAGTTTGGGAGTCCGGGTTGCGTAGTTGCTCTCTCTAACCTTCCTCTCAACGCCTCAACTGAGGATATTTTACATTTCTTAGCACGGGAATTCCCGCGCGTGTCTCCAGATAACGTCATTAGGCGCTACAATGAACATAACCAACCAACATCAGACGCACGGGTAGCTTTTAACACTCCCGAGGACGCCGAAAAAGCTGTGCATCTGCTCAATAGGAAGCCCATATTCAATAGGCCCATATATCTTAATCTTGTAGAGACTTAGTTTCGTTCAGAAGTTATTTGTCTGTGTTTACCAATCATTTTGTATATATCATATCCAAGTATATAATCAGAATGCATGGATGTCATTACCGCGTTTCCATCTCGAAAGTGTGTGCGACAGTATCAGATTTTTTGTTTGTTTCATAATTTCATGTTGTAAATAATTAGTCACTAGCTCAGGTCGGAAGATTAATTTATGATTATTTTGTTCTGATTAGAGTAAGGATGGGCAATAGCGTTGAGGTGAACTTTGTACAACCATTGATTTGGTGCCCTAATATTAATTTTTTCTGAGTAATTACGCAGAAGAAACCTGTTCTTTTCTTCATGAAAATTGCCCTGGTACGTGTATTGTATTAATTAAAATTCTACTTTTTAGTTGCCATATCTCTGTTCGTGTATGCAGGTGCATTAGTCGCAAGTAAGATTATTACATTAAGTCTCCGTTTCAGAAATTTCGTTCTTTCAATAAGCCTTTATCTCGTTTTGATAACTGTCGAATAAATGAATGAGATAAAAATGCAATTTTTATGTTGGGAGTTTGTCGAGCACATGTTGCCGATTGTTTTCGTCATATTTCGTGTGTATATTTGTGAATTTTGTAACAACAAAATGTAATCGACGGTTATGATATATTAAAATTAGTCCATTACCTTTCGTTTTTGTTTTTTCCTCTCTGATATTATCAGGTAGTAACTGGAGGTTATCATGAAATTATAACGTCAAGTGTCTTCAGTTCTGTTGGTGCTTCAGTCAGGAGTACTGAAGAAACAAATGGCATGGGCAACGTACCGAGTTCTTGGTATGAACTTTGTAACTTACGGTTAATGCTATCTATTGAAAACTACGAGGTGATGAAGTCGCAACGATTTATCGTTCACAGAATTTATTACAAGTCGCCCAAAGTCTTAAAAAACTACAGTTGTAAAAGGATGCCTACTTGCGATAGTGTAGTAACATTTCAAGTCCGAGAACATAACAAGTCAGAGAATTCGATATTAAAGTTCAAGTCTTAAGCTCATGCAATAGTAATTTTTTAGACTTGATAATCTAACAAAAATTTACAAAACGTATTTGCATTCGTCGGATCATTTACGTACGAGTGTGATCAATCTGCAACACACGCTACCTATAATAATAATAATAATAATAGCGGTTTCAGCGTTTGTTACGCAGTAGGCCTGTTGCCGATTCTTAACATTGCAGAAAATTCGCAGCATTTTGCGGTCTCGAACTCGCACTTCACTGATACAATTTTTCTACTGTCTTTTAACCGCCCGGCCTCCTTGCCGATTCTGACCAGAAACTGTCACACAGAGCTGGGATCGAACCCGCGCCTCTCTGCTCCAATCTTGGTACTCTGAACTGTAACCACTGGGCCACCCTTCAATTGTCCGCATTGAAAGTTCGTCAATAATGACTCGTGGCACATAAAATACTACAATTTTACATTGCATGGATAAACTGAGTGAGACGCTAACCTATCAAAGTAGTTTCCCAAGTAAGGTTGCAGAATTCAACGAGGTACAATGATCTTGGATTTGGAACCTCTTAATTAAGCTGTTTTTTTTTAGCAAAATAACTTAATAAAGTTTGCAATTCTCATTAGGATAATTAGGGAAATGTTGTGTTCTGTTTTTGGTTTAGGTCATGATGATGTGCGTAATAACCAAAAAATCATCCATGGAATGGAATGCAATTGGGTGCGTGCTGACCGACCTCAGGTTAAGACCTGTAAATCGGTAATTCACGCTGCATAGAAGCTTTTTTACTTCTCTTATTACCTAACCTAATCTAACCTAGCTTTACCATAGTTGAACAATTTTATTTTTTAAAATTTGGGTAAATTGTGAATGTTGTATATGATATGTTCTTGGAAGTGCATTCATATTAATGAGTCTTTTTTTAATTTCATCGTGACCTTTCCCTATTTTATTGCATTGTGGGAGAGATTTGAAGGAAACATGCATGCAATCGTTTAAAAAAAGGCTTATAAAATGCATTTAATTTATACTGCGCCATCAGTGATACATTCATATCAATGATTTACTAGCACGTAGAATAATATTATCTACATCGATTGCATCAACTTCGTCTGACCCCATAATTTCTCCAGTTGTTCGTTGTGGCAACATTTTAAATTCCTTCAGTGTTGATGTTTTCGTGTGGCGAAGGTTGAGCGGCTTCTAAAGTCTAGAAATTTTTCGTAGGATTGATATATGTAAATTTAGCACCATGGTAAGTAATCATATTGCTTTTGTAGGACTTTAACATGTATTCGTGTTTTTTTTTTTAATTTCTGGTGTTCTAATTACTGGTGTCGTTCACTTGAGCGTCTTGAATAATATTTTATCAGCTCGTTCTATTTATACGGTTCGTAAGAGTTAACTCCCAGCTGGATACTAGCATCAATTACTCAAGGTTACTAGCAAAATCGTTTATAGATTTGGGCCGTCTTTCTTATTTTTCACTGAAGAAATTGGTAAAGGCCATAGAAATGGGTGAAATTGGCTAAATTCTCGGGACATTTTTGTTGGACTTGTGGGCGTTTTCTGCTCAATTTTCCAATCTGCTCAAAAAATTCTGCCTGATAGTATTGCAGATTCAGGCTAAAATTGGGACAGGTTAACAGATGCTTTATTGATGATGTTTGACTCCTATGAGTACGGAGAAGACCAGTAAAGTTTCAAAGAAACCAGAAAGCAGCAGCAATAGTATCCTAAAAGGTCCTACTAATAGCCTAATTTTTGCCTAAAAATTTCCAACTACCTAGGCTAGCCTACCTAGATGTAGTACACTAGTACCTAGCCAGGCTAGCCTCATAGTGGCAAACCAGAGCTTTTTTAGAATCAGTTCATTTTGAATTTCCTCATTTACTCAAGATTTAAACCAATTTCTTAAGTATGATAATGCTGGTTAGTGGTATCCTAGTCTGGAAAAGTCCTATTTTTGTCTGAAATATCGTGGCTCTCATATCATATACTTTCAGTAGGTATGAAATCTCGTGGCTCGAATGTCATAAATTTTTGTTTGATTAAAAAATCGCGGTTTGTACTTCGCAAACATGTCATTTCATAAAATTTTCAACTTCCGCAATCCGCATTGCTTTATCGTTTCTGCCAAAAATATCTTGCAGAAAAAAAACATAAACATCGTAATGTAAACAAATCAACGAAACGTTTTGTTGAAGATCGCGCATAGTTGCGGTCATGTCAAAGCGGTCAGACTGTATTAACACGTGCTGAACTTACAGTAGAGACAAATTTTATTGTTGCCGTTTGACTGTTTAAGGGTAAAATTAGAGATTTGGGGTAACACGTGCATGGACTTTGTAAATAAATTCGCACCTTGTAAATGGCTTTTCATGGCTGAGATATGGAATTCACGGCTCGGTGAAATAGAATCACGGCTCGTAGAAATGGAATCACGGCTGGCAAATCCATAAAACCACGGCTCGAAAAATTCAGTCGCGGCTCGCCAAGTAGATATATTCCATGCCTGCTGGTATCCAGGATACTTTACTGGTCTACTTATAGGACTCAAAAATGAACTTGAGGGAGAGTCTAAAAAACTCTCTGCTTTGCCAGTATGCCTAGCCTACCTAATCAACTGGATTCTATAAAATCTCATTTGTGTTTATATTGTCACTCTTGTATAAATGCACCCTACCTAGCTAGCTACCTCTTGAAAAGGATGGAATAAATATTTTTCCATAAATCTTGTGGTTTCATAGTGGGCAAAGTCAAACCTTTAATTGAATCAGAAAATAGAAATCATGTGGCTCCTAACTATTGCATTTTGATTTAATTAAAAAATTGCACAGCTTATAAACCATTATATTATAAAAATTGGATTTTAGATGGTCTAGGACTAGTAGTTTCTTTCTCCTTCTTTTTTTCTTCTAAAAAATTCTTTGCACTAAATGTTTATGTCAATAGTGATTAGTATCTATGGTCTTCTGCTAGTTGCTACATACCTACATTCATGCAGGAATAGCAGGATGCAGCCAGGCTCCTGCTCAAACCTGTCATGGTCTAATGAATTTTAATGGTTTCATAGTTGTGACTAGTGATCATGCAATGCAGCTTGCTTACAGCAGTAAAATCTAATCAAGGAAATCCGAGAGAATGTAGGAATGCGTAAAAATGACTGCAAGGCTGCAAGCAAGGACTTTTTGTCTCTTGCTTAGGTGGCTTCTTCTTGAGAAAGGGTGGCTGCTGCTTCTTTGTCTTTTTGTCAATAGAACATAATGTATTAGTGGTTGAGATGTATGGAGCATGTTATGACAGCTTATATCAAGACATTGAGCATATATATATAGAGTAATGGAAGACTCAATTTTCAGTGGAAATTTTCAAGTACAATTCTTGATGAAAAAAAATTGTAAAGTGTTTAGAGGCTTGCACAGTTGCACTATATATATGGTAAAACTGGTGTTTAATTGTATAATATAGGGTAGAAACTTGGTACTATTCACAGTACTGTGCTAACAGCAATTTTTGATTTACAATTTTTCTTCCAGTCGCTGATTATCCCAGACAAGTTCCAGCACATCTTGCGTTTGATGAGCTCCACTGTTGATGGCAAGCGGAAGGTTATGTTTGCCCTTACTGCCATCAAAGGAGTTGGTCGTCGCTATGCCAACATTGTTCTCAAGAAGGCCGACATTGACATCAACAAGAGAGCAGGAGAACTCACTGAAGAAGAGGTAATTATAATTTCTAAGAAAATAGTTGGAAAATTACTTGAGTAGCTTGAAATCTGTTGAGTGTAAACTATTCTAATGATTTTTCTCCTTTGGTCAGTGACTTGATTGAAAATCCTATTTATTTTTACCTTTTAAATCAGATAGGAAAGTTTTACTAGAGGCCCCAAGATCATTCTCAAATGGAGAATTGTACAATAGTACAATTGCAGCTCTTTTTAAGATATATGTACAAATAAGCTGCATTTAGCACTAGAGCAGACATGGTTGGTTCTGGTATTGTTAGATGAATCAATCAATACCAGACAAAATACTGCCTAATGACTACCATTGCTTCAATTGTTGTAGAAGTAACTTTTTTGGAAGTCGCAAGTTTATTTTACGTTATTGTAAAAAAAATCTTGGATATTTGCTTGTTCTAAGCCATTTCAATCAATTGAATTTGTGGTGGTAAATTATTAAATGGAATCAAAAGCAAATATAATTATTCGGTTTAACTTTACCACACCTTCAAGAGGCTCTGCAGCCCTGCTGTAGAGTTGAGCTATTGGTGTGAGAATAAATATGGCAAAGTTAATTGTTGTTGTTGGCATAGCTGACGTTATTAAGTTGCCTACAGAAATATCAGGAAGATTTGAAGAGAATAAACATTAAAATTCATTCTATACTTAGGAGGTAAAATCTCATTTATGTTACAGAATTTTTATTTTTTGTCATTTTGCTCAGAAAAATGTTGAATGCTGTAAGTTTGGTACGGTATGTATGTGCAACCTCATACATTGCACCTATTAGAGCCAAGACATAACGCGTGTGTTGGTGTCGATTGTGTGCAAGATCAACATCGCCACCTGGCTACCGTATTTTCAATAATTGATTTTGCGACCTAATTGGATGGCACATTTGAATTTATAAGAACTTTTACTTGCCATAGATTCAACTACGTACCCAAGTAATGAAAAGGATTCAATATAGCTTAATTCATTGAATTCACTTAAATGATTTCTCTTGTGACCATATAGTGGTATGTCTTTTATTGAATTAAAATGATTACTAGGCTTAAGCAGATGGTGTTCAACTGCTGTTTGCATTCATGTCTGGCTGTGCTATCGCTGTAAATTTAAATGACATTGTTACTCCTCTGGTGGCAAATCAATTCCAGGTCTTGTACTAGTTGCTCTCAGAAGAATTTGCCTTCAGAAACTGCTTCAAAGGATCAGATTTTGTTTTGCATCGTAGTGGTATTTCTGAAATGAAAACTTAGAGATGTAAAAATTATCCCGTTTTAATACGACTAGAGCATTTTTTCAAATTTTGGTTAAAAAGTGAAAAATTTATTATTATGTATGGGCAGCTTATTAATAGTGTAATAATTATTGCATAAAATAATTATTTATCTGTGTAAAGTTTTAGCTCATGATGTTGGAAATTATATTTTTTGGATTATTAGTTTGAATGTTCTCGTGTTGGGAAAATGTGCGTGCACCTATTAGCGCCAGCACAGAGATTTTTGGGCTGGTGTCATAGTGTGCAAGATCAGATTAGCCTTCTGGCTACCGTTTCTCCACATGTTGAAGAAGCGACCTTTTTGGAAGGCACATGGAATAATTTCGCTTATTTCCTTATTTTGCTTCAATTTAGTTTGAAATAATTTTTATTTGTGATGGGCTGGTCATGAAGCAAGAAATACTATTCAAAGGTTGTTTTGAAATGATCTCGGTTGATTTTATCACAACTTCAGGAGGCTCTGCAGCTTTGCTTTAGAGTTGGTATGTTGGTGTGAGAATAAAGGGGACTACGTCAGTCATGGCTGACAGCCTGCTGACATATTAACTGTTGTCAATAGCAGTGACTTTTGTTATTCGCCTGTAACAAGACGGTGATGTTCCACAATTAAATTCTAAGTAAATGAAAATTAGGAACAGCTTTAAACTCAGAAGGCAATAACTTATTAGGGTGTGCAAGATCATAATCGCTTCTGGGCTACCACTGACGAAGTGTGCGATATAATTGGAAGACCAATCAAGACTTCAGTAGAATGTCTATTCTGATAAATCCTCGGTGCCGTGGGTCTAATCATTTATGTAACTTTCTTAATTTCTGCCACACCTTCAAGAGGCTCTGCAGCCCTGCTAAAGAGTTGAGCTATTGGTGTGAGAATAAAGACGGCAAAGTTACTGTTGGCAGCCTGCTGACATAATAAAGTTGCCCACAGAAAGGTTATCAACGTAATTAGAAGATATTATCCCACACAAAGTGTGAACGGGAATAAATATTGGAACTAGCTTCCTACCTGCATGGCGGAATCTCATGAATAAGTTGTTTTCAGCGCTTTTTTGTCAGTTTGCTTCTGAAGTAAGTAGAATGCTGCAAGTTCTGTTTATGACTATGTATTGCACCTATTAGAGCCAAGACATGAACGCGTGTGTTGGTGTCGATTGTGTGCAAGATCAAACTCGCCACCTGGCTACCGTATTTTCACTAATTGATTGTGCGACCTAACTGGATGGCACAGTGCAATTATCGAGAACTTCTTTGCCTCAGATTCAACTACTTACAAAACTAACCAGAAGGAAAGTCTTCATGTATATATTAGATCGACTCGTTGGTCACTCTCGTCATTTCTCTCGCGCATGTATATTATATCGTGTGGTGTGTTTATTAAAAAAAATGAACCTGGCTGAAGCCAAGCAGTGGTATTGATACATGTGCTATTAATTTAGGTTTAAAGGAGATTGTCACTCATCCGGTTGTCAATAAATGCCATATCTCGAGTTGCCATTGGAAGAAATATCTTTCAGGAACTGATTCCATGTATTGTATCTTGTTAGGCATTGTAATGTTGGTTTCGTAAAAATTTAAATTAGGAGTTGTATGTATTATCCTGTTGTTATTTGGGCTAGGCATTTGTGCACCTTGAGATAAAACGTGAAAATTGCTTTGTAATAACGGGAAGTTGGTAGTGTATCGATTATGTCCTCTTTTATAAATTGAATATTCCTTTGCAAAGTTATATCTCTGGGGATTGGAAGGATTTTTTTTATTATTTATCCAAATGTTTTTGTTCTTGAATCATGTGCATTGCACCTATTAGCGCCAGTACAGAGATTTTTGTGTTGGTGTCATAGTGTGCTAGATCAAATTAACCTCCTGGCTACCGTTTTTTCTATTTTTGAAGAAGCGACCTTTTTGGAAGGCACATTGTCGTATTTTGCTATGACTTAGTGTGAAGTAATTTCTCTTGCGATGTATTAGTCATGAAACAAGATTTATCATGTGCTATTTTGAAATGATCGTTTGGGTTAACCATGCCACACCACCAAGAGGCTCTGCAGCTCTGCTGGAGAGTTGAGCTGTTGGTGTGAGAATAAACAGGCATTCACAACGATCTTTCGCTATAACTGTTCACTGTAGAATGCTTACATGACATTTGAATGCAAATAATTAGTGTGATTTTCTCACAGACACTTCGAATTGAATTGTGAACTTTTGCTTAGCAGTTGCAGACAGTGTTTAAAATGATCAACTTAATTTCGCGTTTATGATTGTCGACGGCCGAAATTTCGGCAGACGGTTTCATCAAATCTGCATCACTATTTTCACAATTTCAGGCTCGTTCGAATACATTTTTTGATGTTAAGATTACGGTTATTATTTTCAGGTTGAGAAGGTCGTTACGATCATGAACAATCCTCGTCAGTACAAGATCCCTGACTGGTTCCTCAACAGACAGAAGGATGCCAAGGACGGCAAATACGGCCAGGTTTGACGTTTTTCTTTCGCGTTCTGTTTGAAATGTGTGGATATCTTAATATTTTCTGCACTCTTGAATCATTTGGTGATTTGCGAGCTTTTGTTTGAGTTTAAACACTAAAGTTTGTGTGCCATATCCTAAATTAGTTGTTGCTGCCACTCCATTGAAATTTGAACCTTACGCAAGTTAATTTGTTCTTGTTTACACTTAGAATCTTGTCTCATTTCTAAGTTGTTTCCTTTCTCTGATCTAGTTCTATCAGTTAATGCATTTTTATGTTCACATTTCCGAGAGTTGAATTTATATATCCTGGATGATATGATAACTTACTGCTGCTCAATCCGCTTCGATCTAAACTGGATAATTTCGCTTATTGTTTTCATGCGGATGCACTAAATTAATTACATACCGCTACAGGTGCTTGCTGCTAACCTGGAAGGTAAGCTTCGTGAGGATCTCGACCATCTAATCAAGATCACAGCGCATCGCGGTCTTCGTCATTACTGGGGCCTTCGTGTGCGCGGTCAGCACACTAAGACCACCGGCCGCAGGGGCAGGACTGTTGGTGTCTCCAAGAAGAAATAAATATTCTTTATTTCGCGTCGAGCGTGATTTTCATTCCATACCACTACTTTAGAAATACTACTTTAGAAATACTGATCTGCAAATAGTTACGGACCTAGTATTTTAGGTACCGAAAATCTCTTTAACACATCGGTTATTTAATTTTCAATCGTAACGGCGTTTAAAGTTTAAGAATAGTTAACACAGTTTATGCTACCGTTTATTTCACGACTTTCACAGCAGGTGTACAATTTCATTTCTAGATAATCTTATCGGTTCTTGTCTTTTTCATGTCATGAAAATGATAGGCTGCCTGGCACTGGTAAATCGATTCTAGCATTCAGACGGCAAGGAAGTCCTGGGAAGTATTCGAATGTTCGACATGCCAAGGGCTGTGATCTTATAGGCGAATCAATGTGATGAATCGTTTCGAAACACGAGATCATCGCCAGAATGTCTGCAGTCAATGACATGCCGTGGAACATTAATTAGGGTTAATTTCTATAAGCTCGATTGTAGTCGACATTTTACTGACATGGCTCAGGGAATTTTACGTAGTAATCCTCCATGACTATAGTTAACTATGACGCCACAGTATACCAAGAACTGCGGGCAACTGTACAATATTTACAGACTATCTGGATTCTAATCTAAAATAGCATTTTAATATGTATGTAGGAATATTGATCTTAAATTGTAGCGTATGGCATGAGGAGTGATGGGAAAGGGTAGCTGTACAGCACCTACATTCAACCCGTGTTGAAAGTTCTCGAATTGTGCAGATATTCTGATTTTCAAGTTGAAAATTCAAGACCTCGTTGATGAGCAATTATTTCACGCGGACCAGTGAAATAATTGTTAATGAGGAGCCGCGCCCTACCTCTTCGCGCGTGCCTGAACCGCAAGGCGGTTGACATTGATCAAGACTAGTCAACAGAATATCACAAATGCCAACCATGGGAAGGTTCTTTAATGGTATAGAGTGAACGCATCAAGTTGGTAACTGACCTGAAGGATAACCTGCCGAGATCACAATACGCAAGGGGGTTGTGCAACGTCGACTTTATCAATCAGGATTTAAAGCATTAATATTGAGGATATTTCGAGGTCGCAGTAAGCGGACAACGTTTTCAGCAGAACTACAATTTAGTTCAGCAAGAACCTCTTACGTGGAAATATGATCTCGCCAATGAAGCGCCAACTCAAAAGCGCTTCATGACTGTCATGAAATAAAATGCAAGGCCGGCACAGGTGCAAACGTTCGCAATTATGGCTTCATTTCGCCAGCTGGAACTCAATAGCAATTCTCTTATCCGTTTGCCAATGAAATTCGTGAAAAAATATCTCAAAATTAAATTATGCCAGTGCAAAAAGCTGAAATACGAGTTGAAGGTACATACTAAGCAACGGATGTGGAATAGTAATCATGTGGTAACTTCCGCAGAAAATATTAAAAGATAATAGAACCAACCTCTTATTTGACGCGACTAATTGCAGGTATTTCAGCAACCGAAGGCAACATAAATGTGGTCCGTGAAATTGTTAAGTAAAGGTATATCAGGTACGTAAGGAAAGCAATTGTGTACAACAGAGCAATAAGTAATAATGGGCAGTAGAACGGATGCACAGACGGAAAACATGATCGCCATTTAAGCATGACTAAGAAGTCTGGTAACGCAGCGATATCAGAACACACCACCATATTGCACGACTGAAAAATCAACAATAATCTTTCGAGACGGCACAAAGATAACGAGTAGATCGAGTGACCTCTGCAACAGAGATCATGGATTCTTACAATATAAAAATTCATCGAAAATTCAGGATGAAAACTTCGAATTAATTAAATAATTATAATAGCTGACATATTATACCGATTGATTTCAATGTACTGAAAGCAAGTTTAACGAAAAAAACACCGTTTTACAATAAATTATTCACATCACGTACACATGATTCATTGTCGGTAAAACGTATGGAGAGTCGCATGAGCTAAAAATCAACAAAAATCGTGAAAAATAACAGGCAAGATTTTTTTTTCAGCGAAAACGTGTCAAAGATTTAGCATGCGACAACAGAAGCAATGTATATGACATAGGATACAGTACAAATGTCGAGAGAATGCATGATGGCTTCACTGCACACAGCTGCAGTTTGCATGCATATGGCAACTATTGGATAGGGGTTATAGCTGTGAGAACACACAAACTGCTCTGTGAGTTACTTCAATGACAACACTCGTAGCAGATTGTGTTCTACAGCTTAGGCGACAGACAACAGCTCTGTGTTTTAGGAGCAGTGATGACAAACAGCAGTGTGTGCTACATAGGTGGCGGTAAACACAACAGCTCTATGATACAGCAACTACAACACTGGCAGCTTCGTGTGCAACAGCAGTAATAACACAACGGCTCTGTGTGATCCAGCATCGACAGTTGCGCGTCTTACAGCCGTGGCAACACTGGCAGCTGCGCGTGTTACATCTGCTGCTCAGCGAACGCAGACGTTGGACGCAGTAGGAGCGGTAGCCGTGGAGGCGGCGTGGGCGGTCCGTCATCGAGCGGCGGTCCTCCGTTGGTTGTGTGTCGCCGGGACAGCGGCGGCGCCGTCAGGTCTATGGAAGGAGTTCGCCGCCGCGTCAACGGAAGGTTCGATAAAGCTGCCGTGTCGTTGATGGAAGAGTTGCCGTCTACGATAGGGTGGTGTGGTGATGGGGGAGGAGGTGGGTGATGTTGGGAAGGTAAGTGGAATGATGACGAGCTGCCGCTGGTGTGGTGTGCCGTCGGCAGCGGCGGGAAGGCAGACCTGTGTTGATATGGTGGAGGGTGGAGAGGCCGTGGTGGGTGCGTGGAATGTACAGAAGGTGGAAGCACGGGAGGATTGTATGAGAAGTGAGTAGTGGAGGTGTGGGAAGCTGAAGATGGGGGTGGGGGGTGGTGCTTGTGGGAGAGTGTAGCTGTCCGTGGAGGCAGGGGAGGGGGAGTCACGTCGCGTGGGGGGAGTTCAGGGGCGTCTGGAGCTTGCTGTACCTGAGTGGATAGTTTGGTGATAAACTACAAGTAGTAAAAAATACAACATTAAATATTTCAATAATATTATTGCTTTTTTAATGAGAAAAACGACTAAAAACCAATACTCAGCGCTTATAACATGACCTATCTCAATTAAATCAATGTAATTTGGGTTGAACTTGATAATTAAAGCTTAAATTCGAAATAAGAAAAGACTTACCATGCCAAATCGAACTAATTCGAACACTGCAGATGAATAAATGGAAACTACGCTTCTGGCTTTTGATCAAAATCAATTACTGAAACTTATGAACGAAATTACTGAAACTTATATGAACGAAATACAATTGGTGTTTGAGCGAGGAAATTCCAGTGCATTAAAGCAAAAGAATAAGTCTAAATTCTTATGTGTTCTAATGAGACGGTCTATGTGGTAACCTGAAATGATTTAATGAACAAATTATTATTCATATAAATATATAGTTTCTCAATTGTTATGTTCTGTTTCACCTTGGGTGATGTATCTCCTAAGGAAGTTTCTCTTCGCCGTGGCGGCACTCGTGGGGGGAGAGGAGGTGGGGGAGCAGCGTCACCAGTTAGGGGGCCGGGGGTCAGCGGGGGAGGGGGCAAGAATGGAGGAAGAATGACACTAGAAGTATCCCCTCCTAGCCGAGCCATGCCTGCAAAACGAAGAAATAATCTTACGATGAGCCTTTTCATTAATACTAATTGCAGGCAGAAAGAAGTGATCCTTGTGGCTAATAGGTGAGCTTGATATTTCAGATACATTACACTCACTCATACATAAGGTTTCCTTAAATTTGAAATTTAAATATTTTAATAAATATATAATAATAATTTATCATAATAATGAATATTTTAATTAATAAGTTCACACATAAAATTAACTGAAGCATTTTAACTTGAGCTGCTAATACGTTGTTGTACTCCTCAAATACTTCTTAAATTTAAGAATTTGTGTATTTCTGGACGCAGCTGTTCACAGATTGGCTACGAATAGGTGATTTGGGTTGAGTGTCTTACGGGTAGAAGGAATCATAAGCAAAAAGTTAGCTCTCTTGACGGCCTAGGGTGCAACATTTTTGTTCTGCACCGACTTTGTAAGAGAGTTCATGATCAGAATATTTTCGACATTGCAGAAGTTGAATAAGAATTTAATGTGCAGTGAAGTCTGAAATGTTGATGGAGTTATTTATTATTCTGTTAAAACGAATCCATAAACGAAACTTACCTGTTGGAAGTGGACCGATTTCAACCCTGGCAAAAACAGAGTCTTCTTGATTCACGGCACGATCGCGAAACGAGTGCGGCAACGTGCCTGAAAGAAAGCACATCATATATTAAAATAAATTGTTCATGTCAGACTATCTGAAATGCTTCACTTAAGCAAGTAAATTATGATTGGTTGATAACTAGCCGTGAAATTGACAGCAGGAAAATTATATTCTGGTTGCAATTGCACACATTTTCAAACAACACATTCAAACCTTTGAATAATCACGTTATATCAACCATGAAACTTGGATAATCTCAGAGTTTCATTTCCTTGTCTGTCCTAATGTTTAATTTATCTATATTGTACACAGGAGCGTGAAAGTGCAAGGCGAATCAGTATAATGCTGCAGTGTTGGCTCATGTGAAAACCCTCGATTATTTCACGACAGCCAAGGCGATAGATGAGAAAGACTAACCTGAGTGGCTAAGTGCAGCAACATTCGCCTGAGAGGAAGCATGCGTCAAAGTGTCAAGGGCAATCGAGGCCAGCGAGGCACCGTGCGGCAACGTAGAGGCTGATCCAGCCATGTTCAGGGATGACATCATGGAGGACGATGAGGTAGGGGTGGTGCTGGCGGCGGGAGGAGGGGTGCAAGGTGTAGATGGAGTGGTGGGGGTGAGCTGATGTGGAGTATCTTCTCCGCCGTCTAATCCTTGGCTCTCCTTGTGAGTGGAGAACACGCTGGGCAGGGGGTTAGGCAGCGAACGACTGTTGCGAGGCTTGATGCCTGGAGACTTCAATGATAAATGTGGCCACCGTCGCTCCTGTGCATAAACGCAATCTAATGAACAATGATGCTTTTTGAAATTCAACATAGAAACTTGCGCATGGTTGACTTCAATAATAATAGGTGAATGATGAACATTGAACAATTTAGATGTTGATTTGTTGTTGATCAAAACAAAACGATGAAATTGTATTAATAAAGTTTTAGTATTTGAAACTAGACTTTACATATCATTCTCGTTCAGAGGATTTAAAATTTTTTATATCAAGTATACATTAAAATCTCAGGCAAGAACATCAACAATGAATATTACCTTTATAAGTGGCTTTCTTAGATTCCGGGGTTCAATTTCCGTAGATTTATTATAAAGATAGTTATTGATGTCACCGTCACTCATGCCTTCGAAAGGATCCAAGGTCTCGAGAAAGTTCTGAAGAAAACAAATATCATGAATGCAGATTAGATTATTTTACAGGAAAACAAAAAAAAAAAACGCATTGAAACACACGAGAACATATGAAATTGTTTCAACTTTTAACAATGTTGGTAAGTCGAAAACGCACAGAAGTCTTGTTGGCAGAAGTAACGACTAAATAGTCTTGACAAATTCTTGTTGGCAGAAATATACCGGTTGAATTCTATTTACCGCTACAGCATCGAATAACTTTAAAAACTATTCTACTCAAATCTTCTTATGTACCAGTAAAAATGCTTATTACTGCAAATCTGTTATGTAGAATAAATTACGCACACTGAATAATATAAGTTTACTAATATGTAGATATTTACAGCAAGAAGGAAACGTTTGATTGATTAGGGCCAATGAAAATGTCGTGACACAAAAGCAGCTTCCGCGCGGCTACCACCACACGAAAGTCTCTGTGAGCTCGCATAGTTTTTGAAAGTATTCATAGGTTAAAAAATAACAAAAATAGAATAGTAAGGCTAAAATGGTGTTGCAATCACAACAAAAGTGAACAGTACTCACCCTGATGTTAGGCTCTATCTGCAGGCAATAGGATTGGTTTTGGTACTGCTGGATCTCGCCGGTGATTTCAGCAACTTTCCGACGCTTGCTGAAATTGACGAGGTTGTGGGGAAGCAGAGAGTCGGGGTTGCCCACTTCGATGTGCATGATATTGGTGAGGTACATGCCTGGAAATAATCGAGATATTTTTAAGGGTTGTCGAAATACAATGTATGGGACGTCACCTTTGATTAATGGGCGGAGCATGTATGAAATATGCAGCGGACCACGATTTTCAAGTTTTCAATGTTCTATGAATTAATTTTACAATAGAAGGAAAACTATGATTATTATATATATGAAGAAGTTATGTTCAAACTGTTATTTGGATGCAAATAATTTTTACTCTCTACAGTATTACTGAAAAATTGTCTATGAGATAGCTAGCTATTTGAGTAGAAGAGAATTAAGGAGGTTTATTGATTTTATTTTCAAAAAATTTCTAAGAAGACTGCTGATCAAAATCAATTACGTTACCACGATGATATAAGTGCTTAGAGAAAAGAACACATGACTTACCAAAGAAGGGAACACAAGGCGGGTTGATTGAACGCAACTTTTCAAGATATTTTTTACAGTGATTCTTGCCAAGTTCCATGGCTTCTTCATAGACGGACTTTTGAGTTACAGGCATCCGACGTTTTACCTCCTGGGCATAGAAAAGGAAATTTAATTTCTTTTATACATTGCTGCTTCCATCATCAAGAAGGCAGACAGTGGGCAGTCAGCGTATCAGGGATCAAGGAAGTTAAGAAAACATCCAAGCAAATGGGAATACAATTAGAATACACTTCATCTGAGTTATACTGGCAGATAATTATAGCAAATAATATCAGCTATTTAATAATAAACAAATATAAGGGATAACATGATGAAGTATTTCGTTATCACGGAAATATTGGATGAATATTTTCGGGAGATCATTAATGAACACAGAACAACGAGGGCAAACAACTGACGGCTTTGGTGAGCTCAAGTCTGTGTACAGAGGCCGACTCCAAGGCGCTGCTCATTTCGAAGAGGCCACTGAAGTTGTTCAGGTCGTGGAACATAATCATGATCTCCACAACTCTGCTCATGGCCGCCACGCGTTCCTCAAAATTCTCGCAGTCGATGATGCACCTCATGACCCACCGAGTCACCTAAAAAAACGTGTTACGTAAGACGGTCGGCAAAATAGAATGTTTAATTGCTACTGATAATACAGAAATAAAAGCGTGCCAGATATGATCGTCGGCAACATAGAATGTTTCATTGCTACTGATAATACAGAAATTATCAGAAAATGTGACGGAATAAGAAATCACCTTGATAATTTTGATCTTTTGTGTGCTGAATAATGCCTAGGATAACTCAACAAATTATTAATAGTTAAAAAGTCTCTATACATATCATAGAAATCAATTGAAACAAATACTTCAAGTTGAGGATAAGCTAAATGAATCGAAATAACAATAAAAACAATATAGCTCTTATAGACGCAAATTGAAAGCAGAAATAATAACCACTTCAAAGCTTTGGAGTGCAAAAAACCTTCTGTTTTTATATCGTTGAATATTTCCCACCTTGTTGGTATGGTGTATCATCTTGAGTAAGTTAGGGGAGCGTTGTTCTTTATCTTTCTTGGTCCAGGCATTGCCGACGAGTTCCGAGGGTTTGACGCTTTTGTACAGATCGAACTCGAGCAATGTGAGTTGTCTGGCGATCTCAATTGGATGCAACATAAGTAAAGGCTTGATGAGGTCCCCTGTGGCTGTGATTCCTCCCACTGAGGCAGGTAGGATGTTCTCCCAATCCTTCTCATCTATCCGCATGTGATGTTTTGGAGACGGTGGAGTGCGGTTCTGACTAAATGTGATCTCACGAGGCTCCTCATTACGCTGCGCAGAAGTAGAAATGCATCAGAGTTGAATACAATTAAGGACAACAAGCTAATAAGAAAATTGCTGGCATAAAGTAACATATTAAAATACTCGTGTTTCTCTTTCAAGTAAAAAAATTAGTTACAGATGAGCAAAGCTTCAAATGAGATTTATAAAGAGACAAAAAAATAGGGCACGGGATACCGTATCACTTGATTTTACTTCCAGCAGTCATATGTAGTCAATAAATAAAATTTGAAGAAATATTTCAGCTCAAAAATAAATCGATTTTTGACAGCCAATGATCAAATCTAGGAACGAATTAAATTGAAAAAATTAAATTCTGATGTCAGATATCAATAGTTAAGATCCATTGAATTTCAAAGCGTTTAGGGAAAACTGTTCTCATAAATTAAGTACGTACAGAGACACTAAAATTTTCCGAGATAATTTTGAGTGAATGAAAAAGAACTATCTTTACTCACCTTTCTATGAATAATTTTAGTGATGGAGAGCACCCATTTCCTCATGCTCTTGCCCTGCACGCTTTCTAAGAAGTCGGTGAGGTTCTTGAGCAGCTCAGCATCGCGGTCGAAGTCGTAAAAGTGATAGTCCACCCAATGTCGTAAAACATTTAAAACTCTGCACATATGCCATTAATAAGAGGTAATTAGCGCGTTACTGTGCAAACTTACTGCATTCAATCACAGTCAATTAGGTGATTAATATTTTAATAAATATTGTCAGACATGATATATAAAGCTATGACATGAAAACCAGGTGATGATGCCTTCTGGTTTAAGCCAATTAAATTTAATCACAGTCAAGTAGGTGAAGTTTCATTAAATTTTAGTAAATTTAGAGACACTTGTATATAATCAGGGAAATGACATTTTCTAAATACGGGGGTGGGACGCACCTAAACTGTACGGGCTGGGCATATTCCTTCCTGAAGCGCTTGACGCCCTCTCTGTGCAGCAGCGCTGTGTTGGAGTCCTCAGGGGTGGCGCCCTCTAAGCAACTCATGTTCTCCGCGTCTCCAGACCCGCAGCAGTCCAGCTCGGGGATGGCGAACCGTTTCTTTAGTAGCTCCAGTAGTTCCTGAAGAGTGAAAATTTTAAATCACGCGCCATTTCGTCACGGTTGCTACATGAAATTCACGAAAATTGCATTACAGCCTTCGCGAGGGTTATAATCTTTTATTGCCATCATTAGCAAGGAAATAGCACAAAAACATTTGCAAAAGTTTTAATGTTTTGTTTAAATCAAGAAAATTTCACGAAAATTTTCAAGAGTTTCACTCCTGCATTGCAGTCATCTAGTTACCATCATTCAAGTTCAGTGCACCACCATACATTGCCCAGAAAATTACTCAGTTTAATCAGGTTGCCGTTTGCTTAACACCTCAATCAACGAGCTACCGGGTTACTCAACGCTTAATTAAGCACAAAAAAAAATGAAATTTCACTTAAATTAACGTAGATTTTTTTTCGATTGCCTCAATGCATCTAGATCAAACATATACCTGCACAAGTTAACGTTCACACGTTGTTCCCTATCACCATTTGTGCCTTTAACCCCCGTGCCTTATCTGTCGCAAATTTAAATTGGACACTGTATAAATTAGCTCTTTATGGCGACCGATTATTATATTTTAATCTAGAAAAATGAATGAGCAAGAGTAACTCACGGTGGGCGAGCAGAAACTTCTGTAGGTGGTGAGGAAGGTGCGCACAAACATGGGGTCCGCGTACATGTGATACGTCAATCGCTCCACCAACTTGATTAAAGTCGCTCCCTGAAATCAAACACAAGAATCAGAGAATGACGAGATTTTTAAAGAAGCACAAATTAGTGGAAAATCGTGAACCAAGAGATAGTAGCAAGTGGGTTGCAGCCATAATTAAAATTTATATTGACCTCAATTTCAGAAGACACAAGAATATAACTTTAGTGTATTTTCATACCCTCGAAAGAAATTTTAGAGCCGAAATCACACTCTGAAATTGAATAAATATTATTGAAGATTTATCCGTAGATAAACTACTCAAATTTTTCATAATTAACCTAATCAAATTCCTATGCTTGATCATAAAATAGAAATTTTTGAAGTCAGTACTCAGATTAAAAATAATCTATCAGAGAACTAATATAATCCCAAAAAACAGCACGAATAAAAAAATGAATAAAATTTAGTATACATTTGCAAATGCATAACTATTTTGAAGGCGCAGTTGTATTAGTTGTAATTCTTCATCCATTTAAAAATATCATAAATTTATAAATATCATCAACTTATAAATATGATGAATTTATAAATATTTGTGACAGGGCGCATTACCTTGATGAGAGGAGTTGCCTCCTTTCTCTCCTCTATGATGATGTTCTCCTCCGAGTCCTGTACACTGAAGGGATACACCTCAGGATCAGGGAGCTGCAGAGGATGTTGCTTCTCTTCCTCCAGCAGGATACTGTCTAATGCACGTTCTAGAGGCCTGCACAGAAAAATTAAATAATAACTAAACAAAATCAAATTTAAAAGAACATCAAAAGCAATTTCAGCATATAAGTGGCAGGTTAATCATGAGACATACGAACATGTACAACATTTTATTATGATTTGAATTTGACACCATGTCTGCTCAAGGAAAGAACTAATGTCATAACGTATTGATATTGATAATGATAGTGTTGAGTATTTACCAATATACATTTATACAGTATGAATACCTAGAAAATTGGGATAACAGGGACATTTTAGAATAGAATAGAATAGAATAGAAGTGTCGGCGTTGAAGAAATAGGTCCACGGCCTGTTGCCGATTCTTGAACTTTTCGTGACTTGATTCACAAGGGATCCGGCCTTTGGAACCCGATCTTTCCATAACTGACGATTGATTGAGATAGCTGCTGGACTTATTGCCTGGTCCGTAATTTGCTAGGCATTTTAAGACTGAACATATGCTCCTGCATAGCTTCGTCTAGTCTGTTTTTGAAGATGTTCATACTCGGAGCTTCAACGATGCTATCAGGGAGGCTGTTCCACATGTCGGTGACTCGAAGCGAGAAGAAATGTTGTCACATGGATGTGTTTTGCAATGGTGTACACCAAAACTCAAAAAATACATGTAACAATGAAAAAATGAAATAACAAAAGAAATTAAATCACAATGAGACAATTTTCTGCTGCACTGACCCTCTGCAGCGGATCATGACGAGAGCAGCCATCCAGTTGTGCTTGTCCTGTGCTGACCTGGCCACTAGCAAGGCACTTGACTGCGACTGTCCTTGTGGCACCACCTCAAACGCGTGCCCCACTTCTGCTCATCAGCAATATAATGGTAATGATAATAACCTAACAAAAATTTTATCAACATTTTCAACAGTATTTTAGTATTTTTTAATATCAAGACGAGCATTATGGTTTACTATTAGGAGGTCTACATTTGATACGTGAAAACTCATTACTGCAAATGGAGGGAACCAATAACAATATGGAGTGGATTCATTGTACTTTATTTTACTGTCGTAACAAAAAATAAATTGTATTGATCACCTACAGGATTAAGTTAGTTACCAAATTTGAAAATAATAGGAAAGCCTATGAAACAAAAAAATATATGCATACAATAATTTGACATTCTCACCATCTGTATCTTCTCTGTCGACGATGTCAATATTTTTGATGACATACTTCTCCTTGAAACGAAAGCTGCCGACCTGCAGAACAGAGAAAAGTCAATTCTTACCATACCAGTGACAACAATGATTGTAATGTTATAATTATTATCATCATACGAGTGGTCTCATTATCATAGAAATCTATTTATTTTTCATTCCTCTTGACGCCGTTTAGCATTAAATTTTTTCAGACACTTGGTGTTTTGGCCTTCAAAAAATGCAATAAATTATTCTCAATTGAATATTATAATAGTATTTTAAATTTTCCATAGCAGCACCAAAATATTTCTCCAAAACTCTAGGTTTCAGATGATTAGAGAGCAACAAAATATCACTCAGAACAAAAGTACACTAGATATTCATGGTTTTTCATAGAAAATGAATCAGTCAGTGACTCAGTGCACATAAAATGTGGATCAACATCAAAGACCCACCTTGTGTTGTTTACACAGGACAATGAGACCATCAAACAGGAAGACGTGGCGGTCAGTCTGTTTTTTGCTGGGATAGCCAAGTTTTAAATCGCCCTCTGCAAACATTCATAGGCAAACATTCATTAGATATAAATATTTGAATTACATACCATTCAATATCACATTCCCAAGCATGATCAAAACAAGAAACGTGTGTTCATAGATCGTTTAATGAATTTTAAACAATATAAATACCTCAGCAGCCAACAGCTACTTTTGAAAAAAAATTCTTCTGAGATCTCGCTGATGAGTGGTTGGTAGAAGAACGCAACTTTTTTCCAAATTCTCATAATGACATCACTAAGAAAGCAAAAGATTTTTACTGCATTTTTAATTGATATTTACTAGTTGCATGCAGCAGCCATGAAAATGAAAAACGCTCACAAAGGACATTGATCATATAGCAAGATTAATCAAGGAATCAACTGAAGACATTTTTAACCATGATCACTTAATAGCCTGCATCACAAGTTTACAAAGAATTTAAAAACAAAGATTTCACAGAGGTATAGTGAATTTTTGTGCAATGATTTTTTATTTTTAAATTTCTCATAATTCCTTTTTTTTTGTGCTATCTTCTTTATTTTTAAATTCCTCGAGAGAGAGACACTGAAGCAGCTACCCACCAAGTATGAGGCTGCTACAGCACTGCGCTATGTCCCTGCCCTCCCAGCCCTCTATAGAGCGCTGGGTCTCGTTCAGCTTCAGCAGCGCTTGTTGTCGACGTAACGGACCACTTGCGCGTACATTCACTTCAGACCTGATCCAAGAATATAAGTGATATACGAGGCAGTTTAGTTGATAGTCCCATGATTATATTAGATCTTTAAATTTAAAAAAAAATAAGGAAAATTTTTATCAATTGCCATCATGAAAGCGACTCGGTAGAAACGGCAATAAAACAAATGCATAAAAATGAGTCAGGAATGACTTATAAGAAGATGATAACCTGATGAATATAACTATCTTTATTTGGGTAATGAGAGAAAGAAACTACCTATGTGTAGAGGACCAAAACCAAAACCTCCAATATGCAATGACATACAAAAATCCATTGAAAATATAAAAAACTAATACACAAAATATACTTGGATGATAAAACAGGAAATACTATGATACTTACGCCTTCCTGCGCTTTAGATGAAGTGGAGCATCAGGAGCCGAGACAATTCTTTCCAGCTGGTTGACGAGCGGGCATAGGAGCCCTTTAACCTGCTCCAAGCTCTCGCTGTTGCTGCTGTCACCAACGCTCTCGGCACACAGCGTTAAGTCCTGGAAATATGAATCAAAAACAATATTAATGATTTATAACAACAATCATAAACAATATTAATGATAAATTAGATATACATCATCTGAGTGCAACTTCAACGAAGAACTATTTTGTCAGTGAGTATTAAATAGTTGCTCTGTCAAGTGATATTCTACTGAAGAAGCCAGCCATTTTAGAGAGATTGTACTTAAGCCTCATGAAGAGGTTTTGGTTCGCACAACTCATAAAATGTAAGTTCATCATTTTGCTATCAATACCTTTGAGTATTCGATATTTTCATTCAAAGACAGTAAGGTAATCAGCTATCCCAAAGTTAAATATTTGCTAACGATAGCATAGAAAACATACCTCTATGTATTTCAGATCAGTGAAGACATGAAGCACAGGTAAGTGTAGGAGACGAGGTAAGTAGTAGAGCACGGCATCCCTGAAGCTGCCACCATAGGAGATATTAGAAAGAGCGTCCCACACCTCAGGTGATCTGACCAGTTCCTGTACCGCAGTCTGACATCGGTCGCCGGGCACCACGTCAGAGCAGTATCTTAGATACACGTCGAACTCCTCGCCCTGTAAAAACAAACACACCCTCAGGACACCGTTAACTGTCACTAAGAGGCAGCTGACAAAGGTAATTTCTATGTTTAATTATGTAGAAATGCCTACTGAAGATTTAGTAGTGATAATTAAACTTAATGATTTCAGCTGTTTAGAAGTGGCTTATCATTGGGATAGTACGTTTTTTACAGAAAATTCAGGATGAAACAGTTCCTACTTCAAGCCCCAAAAAACCTTTACATAATTAAAAAGTGGGTGTTTCGAAAAATAACTGTAGATGACACACAATAATACGACATGCGTCCAGAATTTATACAACAATGGGTTCTCACCTCAGCCAGTTCCTCAAAACAGCTGCCGATAGCAGGCGATTCATTCTCTTTTGTGACCTCTATGGTGTCTTCAAGAGAGCCTAATAAATTCACACTAAAATCATACACTTCGTCAATGTTGGAAAAAATATCATCCAAAGTTTTCCGATGACAGTCGCGCACACTTGGGATCTGAAGAAGTTTCTTCCGGAAAACCTGAAATTCAAAGAAAAATTAACCACACTGTATTATGAGCTCAAGTTTTCCAGATATTACCATCAATTTGAACTTGTACATCACAACTAAGACTAAAAACTTATCAAAAAAGAGAAAAACGGAGGTGAATTAATCGAACATTATTTGTACTTGATGACAGGGTAACATGCTTTACAGCTAGTGGGCACAGGGTTTAATAGTAACCACCAGATTCCTATTACTATCAGAGATAATAGGAAGATTCCTATTATCATAGATAATAGTAGATCCTGGTACGGTCAAGTGAAACACTAGAAAAATAAAGACCTTGTAGTATCTCAGTCATAAAAGTGCGTTCCTCTTGATAGCCTCTACAACCTCAAGATAAACTTCAGCATCTATCACTAACAGAAAGAAGACTGAAGAAAAATTATTTCAGGTTAGAAGAATGAATTCTAAACCAAACTAAATGCAAATTTAGAGATCTATATAATAAGTAATATTTTGTTTTCCATTACACAATGTGTGTATCAAATTTTTTTACAGCCAATATACATTTTAGTATGATTGTAGCATATGAACATAGAGAATGGGTTTACACAAATCAAGCTCCCAAAAAATAGGACGAAACATCAATGTAGGAGCTACAAGAACCGTTTTTGGCTAAAACTTACTTTAGATATTAAGTTTAGTTCCCTAATATACGATTTTTCATGTTCAATGAGATCTTTGACAAGCTGGTCATAAGTTAAGGAAGTGTCGCCTCTCAGCAACGGTTCTTCACATATGCTCGTCTTGGGTATGTCACCATTCTCACTTTGGCACAGCAGGTCCATCAGCACCTGCAAGTAAAAGATAAAATTTTTACCCTCTTACAAATATTAATAATATTATACACAAAAAATTCACCAATAATTATCAACAGCTTTCTTCTTCAAGTTTGTGTATTTTCAACTTACAATTGAACATCCACTAAATTTTCAATGTATTATAACCACGATGGTATAGGAAAAATACTAAAGCTGAAATTCTTCAACAATCTTAGGAAAAGTTTTCTTTCAAAAAGAATACCTATGTTAGGTTTTCTTGCAAGGGCAAGTTCCAAGACTCAAATTTCAATGTTAACATGATAATTTAGGAGGCAATAAGAATTACAATTCCTAACATCAAGTAAGAAAAGAATCACTGTAAATTTTGAGCTCACTTGATCAGCACACATTGCTGTTCTGATGTCTGCCTGAGTGACTTCTTTGCCTTTGATGTCAGTTACATAAATGTTGGCCAGCTGCACACATCGGGTGGAGACATTAGCATGTATTTTGTCAAAAAAGCCTTTGGATGGAATGTATGAAATTATGATTTCCAGAGACGGTAACATTGCTCTATTAATCCTAGGAAATAATTTTTGAATGCCTTATAAAGGAAAAAAAAAAAACAGAAATTATATATACCTATACAATAACCTGGACCAAAATTTGAAAAGTGTGCCAGGTTTCACAAATAAGTTCATGGAAAATATCTATAAATCTATTATGTTCCAAACAGTATAAGTAAAATGGAGTCTGCTTAGGCTTGAAATTAGATTAACTTACTCTTAATATCTCTAAGGACACATATTCCAAGATGGCACTCATATACAGCGTTACTTGCATGTCGATTCTGCTCTGTAGTGCTTCCTGCAGAAAGAGAACCCATACATCAAAAGATGAAGTAAACACAGGAAATCTCAATTACTATTAATGCTCCATTTAAACGAAACTGTCAAAGAAATGCAACAAATAACAATACTTTACTAGGAATTAGCACACTTTTTGTATGGGCCTATGGGGTAACTAATTTTTTCAAATAAATGAATTAAATTAATGAATAATGAATTGGTATAAAATCAATAAAAACCATAAATGGTTCAGAGAGAATCTTTCAATTGTCAATGGCATTTGGCCAAAGCTAATGCTTTGAAAAATTCTGATAACTATTTTGTAATAATTATTATTAAGATACTTTTTACCAAGTTATAAACTTTTACAGTTACCAGTATATGAAATATAAAGACATTTTGAAGAAAGAGAAGCCCAAACACCTTTACGCTGTTGAAGTACCTATACATATTCCTCATTAGATGTACAATGAAAATTTTGGCTTTCATTTAGTCACAAAGAAACTGCATTGACAGGAATACCTTTAATAAAGGATGCACTCTGTCTAGAGGCAACACAACAGCACTGCCCTTCTTCCTTCTGTTCTCAACTGCAGCCTGGGCATCACCTGTTGCCCATCTGTCAAGGGGACTGGGGAACACACGCATCACCCGGTCTTCCAGATCCTAAAAACAAGGATTTTTTGTATAGAAACAAGAGAGAAGAGCTACCTGCACATTTAATAATAATACAGAACAAGTACTCTGGTTCAAGTTTGATTTGAACTAAAATTTATGATAATAATTCTGATAATTGTGTGAAATAAGTTTGATAAAAGTATAAATTAATTAAGTATTGAAAATATTATACAGCTTGGACTGAAAATGAATAGACATCTACACCAAAGAGTACATGTATAGAGCATTACAATGATTTATCATTCCATTATGTATGAAAATATTTACCTGTACAGAGTGCGGTGGAGGGGAGGAACAGAGCATGGCCAGAACACGGAGCAGAAGGCTCTCCATATATTCAGCTCCATCATCGCTCAGAGTTAAATCACCATCCAGGGATTTCAACACCTGAAACAATATGCTAGATAGTAAACCATGTGAATATATAATTAGAAATTGGCCAGTTTAAACAAGAGTTCAGGCAAGACTCAAAGATTTTGTATAATAAAAAATGAAATTTATCACATTTTCATTCCCAATGAGGATCTGAAGATGGATTTTTAGTTCATGTAGCACAATATTTTGGCCTGATGTAATGTCACAGATGCACTAGAAAATGGCCTTCTTCTAAAATAACCTCTGTAAAATGCCAGTTAAGAATCTCACAGGTCTCAAGATACTTTTCTGATGTATCTATATGTTTAATGGATACCGTCAACCGGGGCTACTCGGGACAATTTCAAAAGTTTTTCATTCATAACTTCTTACCATGAAACACTTCATAAACAAGTTTAGCCTCATTTCAAAGCTCTTTGCAAGGGCTATCGCATAGCTTCTCCAAAAAAATTCCATATGCTATTCGTAAGATGCCAGAAGCAAAAAAAGTGTCCCGAGTAGCCCCGTTTGACGGGGCTACTCGGGACACTTGGAATAAAACTTAATTTTAAAACATTTGAAGCATGCAGAGCGTACTCATCCATTACTAACAGCACTCTGAAGTCCTCCTCTTTCATTGTAGATGATGTAGAGGTAGAATAAATGACATTTTCCATGATTTTTACTTGTTTTTTCTTTATTGATATGATATTACCATATACATTAATTACCGTATTATTGATGCAATATTACTGTATTATTGATGCAATATTACCGTATCCATGAACATGCCATTGAGCATTTACAACAACCTTGTCCACTACAAGCTTCATATCAGCAGCCTTATAGCATTTTTTCTGTACCTCTAAGCTTAGCTTACAGGATGGCTTGTAATTTCACACCATTTTAATCGGGTTAAGTGAATTTACTATAAAAAAATATTGTGAAAAACATACCTGAAACAGAAAGGAATGTTTCAGTGACAACTATCATATGTTTTGGAGAAATAAATCACAGTTTAGGTCAATTACTTTTCATTCTATGATGCCTGGTGCACAATTCTATATATGACATTCTATGCACAATTTTGTGATGATAGATGATGCACCAATTTTTCGATAAGTGAAAATATTTTTTTTGCTGAGCGAGGTAAATGTAATCAATATTTTTTGTTTTTAATCAATTTTTTCCTTAACTGGAGCCTTTGCTAACTGAGGTTCTACTGTAAATGTGTTTTTGGGGGTGTCCCAAGTAGCCCCGGGGGGTGTCCCGAGTAGCCCAGCCGTGCGGAAATTGAGGTATGCAAATTCCGCAAATAAAGTTTTCATGCTGACACTTGTCTGCCACTTTTATCTAAGTAAAATTTTTTAATATGGCAAATATTTTTTTTACTACAGACCTTAGCAGAAGTAACTTTTCAAAATATTGTTTTTCACAATTTTTTTCAGGAATTTTTCAAAGCTAATAAATGTAGTATTTTCGAACTTCCTTTATACTGCATAGATAGGAAAAATGTTGACGTTTACACCACTATATTTAGTTTTGCAATATTTCAATTAGTTTTGCTACTAAAACAGTTTTACGCCGTGTCAGAGGATTGTCCCGAGTTACCCTGCCCGTCCCGAGTAGCCCCGGTTGACAGTACAGTACCTCAAGCATCTGTGAGAAGCTTGAGCACGCACTTGAGATGGGACAAAAACACTATTCTTTCAAACAATTTGAGATGTTCCTATAACCTTGGCTTTTTCTCTGTTGTCAAAATCAAGAACGATGGTAAGTTTTGCATACAATTTTCAAAAATCACCCCCACAACATTATTATTTCCTATGATTTACTATGGAAAATTTTTCTGATATACCAGGTTGTCAAATCATAGCATCTGCGCAGCAATAAATTGGCATTTTCAGGGCATTTAATATGATATCCTCAACCTAAGTTGTTCCTAACTTCATTGTCTTGCATAGATATAGGCCTTAAAATATTTTTATATTTGTATTTTTGACAAAAATTTAAAAAGTTAAATAATTTTTAGTGAGTGCCATTGGGCCTAAAAACCTGGTTTTGGTATCAAAATGAGGAAACCTGTGCAGTGCATAGTCTAAACTGTAAATACAAAAATACAAAAAGAAGCTGTATATAACTTAGACAAAAAATACCAATGCATGTGGATAATTTAACTTGTTATAATTGTCCTTGCCTAATTTCTTCTGTGACAATCAAGAAATTACACATATGAAATGAACATGGATATGTGGACACTACAAGCATCAACACCTAAAGGCATTGTGAGAAGATAATACGTATGTCATAGCATAGCTGCAGCTTTTGCCAGCAGCAAGGATCAAACTATATACCTACCTATGGTTATTAATACACTAAAAACATTGCCGCCATGCCGCATGGCAGTATTGTTGCCGCACACCATGTTTGAACTATAACTAGTAACAGCGCATGGCAAATTGTTTTCCGACACTTCTTACTGTGCACCGTGCAGATTGAAAATGGAATATCATCAAATAGGGTAAAAAGGGACAGGCAGGGTAATAAGGGACAGTTCAACATTTTGTAGAAATGTTGTAGCAGCTAAATTAATTAAAATATTGCAAAACTAAAAATAGTGGTGTAAAGTTCAACATTTTTACTATCTATGCGGCATAAAGCAAGTTGAGAAATCATACATTTATTACCTCTAAAAAATCCCTGAAAAAAAGTGTGAAAAGTGAGATTTTGGAAAAGTACCTCTGCTAAGGTCTGCAGCAGAAAAAATATTTAATGCATTGAAAAATTTTACTTACATAAAAGTTGCACACTAGTGTTGGCTTAAAAATGTGATTGACAGAATTTGCCTATCTCATTGGGTGGTCATAAAAATGGTGGCCATTTCCGCAAAATGGGGTAATAAGGGACACCCCCCTGTGGTAATAAGGAACACCCGTAAAATTGCATTTACAGTAGAAACTTGGTTAGCAAAGGCTCCAGGTAATGAAAAAATCAATTAACAATAAAAAATTTTGATTACATTTACCTTGCTTAGTGAAAAAATTTTCACTTAATAAAAAATTACTGCATCAGTCATTACAAAATTGTGCATGGAGTCTCCAAAATGACAAAATTGTTAAATTTAAAATTTTTACCTATATGAGTGAGATCGTAAATCATCATAGGAGCTGTAAGAAAAAATGTGTTGTTTTTGATGTAAAAGAAGGTTTTTAAATTAAAAGAAATTCAATACTTGATTTTTAGAAATATGATGCTAAAATTAATGATCCATAGTACCGTATTAGAATTTAATAGACGTTACCCTTTCAGAATTAATTTGAAAAAGTTGGTATCTATTTAGAATTATAATTTACAAATTGCATACCATAAACTGGGGTAACTTTGACTCCCGGGGTAACTTTGACCACTTTTGGTTTTTTAACAAAAACCCCCAAAACTCAAAATCCATTTGACATAGAAAAATTTTGTCAATGGACATTAAAGACCTAATACTGAGGCTACGTAACACAATAGAAAGATTTAAAAAGTTTGCATATCTAATAGGTTAAAAAAATTAAAATGTGACCCACAAAAAAAAGCTATTTTTTAAAGCCTGTTAGAGTACCCCTTCCAATTTTTTTATTTTTTTTTGCAAAATAACTCCAGGTTTTGATGCATTGTAGTAGAACTCTTCTAGTTACATATGCAAAAGACAAATTTGAGAAAAGTGTCATAATTTGCAAATAGGGGGTGCTGCCCCCCCAATGGGGTAACTTTGACCATCTAATGGCAGCCGTGACGGGGTAACATAGACCGGCTTGAAAGTTAATATAAAATTACCATATATAACATATTTTATGTTTGACAGCCTATTTATGTTTTTTCTCTATGTTTCAGACTCTACAGAGTTTTATATATGGTAATTTTAACTTAATTTCCAAGCCAGTCAATATTACCGCATCAGGGCTGCCATTAGGTAGTCACATTTCCCTCATTATGGGGCGGCGCCCCCCATTTGCAAACTATGACACTTTCCTCAAGTTTGTCATTTTCATATGTAACTAGAAGAGTTCTACTACAATGCACCAAAACCTGGATTTATTTGGAGTTATTTTAGCAAAAAATATAATTGATTTTTTGAAATTACATAAAAACTATGAAAGGCAGGAGCCAGCAATTTATGGTGAGTGGAGCTAGAGTATAGGCCTGTATTTTGCATGTTTCAATTCAAGTTTAATTTAGCTAGTAAAAAAATGGCATCATTTATAAAAAAGTGGTCTAAGTTACCCCATTTTATGGTACAACTATTGTGGTAGATACATCGTCCAAGAGTTTCAATGCAAAGATTTTTATTTAAAGGATAATAAATTGATTTGCAATTGTTTAATCCCTCTTATGGATATAAATAAACATCATTTGCTTTATTTTAACCCTTTCACGGGTAAGTTACCATATATGATCACTTGAAATCGCGTCACAAAAAGCCTCACCACGGCTTCCTGTTTTTTTTTGAGGCATCCTTATAATGCCTCAGTCAATCACTAATTATCTGACCATCGTTCTATCTATAGCATCACCAACTGCAAAGTCCACAAATTTAAATATGAGCATTTAAATGAAGGTTTTGACTCGGACAATGGAACTGACGCTCTTTCCGCATTTTCTTCAAAAGGTGGAAGTATAAATATACCGTATATATTTATTCATTTTGGCAACTTGATTAAATTTAATCAAATTAAATTTTTATGTTTCTAATTTTTCATTTGCATAAACTGAATTTTAATTATAAAGAAAAATGTTGTGTCCTGATCGCATTTATTGAATTCTTCAAGTGCGATTTAAACCTTCAATAGGCAAAATTTGCAAAAATTCGTAGAAATAAATATATTGTATACTACTTCTTACTTTCTTGTAATGGTTTCTGAACTTTTAATTTCTGGATATTTCAATGCTTGCCCGCTAAAGGGTTAAAAGCGTTTCATAAATGAGCATTAAAATATTTACTATAAATAAACCAAGTCAAAGTAACAAAATAATTTGTTAGATTTATACAAAAATATTTCAAACCTCTATCACAGTGGTTTCCCAAACTTTTTCAGGCTGGCACCCCCTTTGGCCCCCTAGTGAATTTCTAGCGCCCCCAACAGACATACGCCACTTTCTTGAAATTTAGTACGCTGAAATTTTAATAGATAACAGTTAAACACATATGTTTTTCAGCTGTTTTAACAGTTTCAGCACTAGAAGCCAAGGACGTCACGGGCAAATGAATACGTGTACCAAGTTTCATCGAGTTAAGTTCATTAGTTTGAGAGATATTCCTTGATCGTTGAATTTGGAAATTGGCCGTGAGACCGGCCTCGAGTCCGGCCGTTAATTTGTCCGAGACGTACTAAACCAAGGAGAGCTAGGTTAAAAAAAAACAGAAAAAACATCACTGGTAGTCGTGTGCTGCACATGTTGTGTACAAATCGTCTAACAAACGTTCGAACTTCTGACATTTACTTCAGATAGCCCCCCCCCATATCGCCCCCCTATGGCCCTCTTCTTCCTTATCGCCCCCCAAAATCTTTCCAACGCCCCTAGGGGCCAATATCGCCCACTTTGGGAACCACTACTCTATCAGAAACAACATAATTAATCACTCTTTTGCACTAAATATACAAATGATAGTCAATTAGGGTAAACGCGGTATATTCCGACATCGTGGGTAATTCTGACACTTCTCAAAGCTTTTCCTTTACATTAAGCTTTTTCTTAGTTCCATGCATTTGTTGATGGTTGAAATAGTGACATCATACTTTTGCGCGCCATACTATTGCCAAAACACTAGGTCTGGGCCATCTGGCGGGAAAATGTTGAGATCCAAAGAGAGAGTGCACGTCACCCAGTGAGAACATCAAAAAA